>NW_022158691.1:1171614-1223824 GCF_000260195.1 Fusarium odoratissimum NRRL 54006 | reverse complement strand
GGGGGGGGGGGCACCATATTCTGGACCGTAACTGTTTGGTGTATTGTTTAAACGTAACGTAATAGTGTGGCCGGCCCGCTGTAACCAAGCGTTTTGCTTTGTCGTGATGCTGGCTGGCGACAATGAGGGCCCGGGAATATCTCACTTTAGCTGCAGCGCTAGGTTGTGTGATCCACAAAGTAAAATGTTTTTAAGATGCTTCAACCAAGGTCTTTTGACGTTCCACATGTCTCCTCGTCCTATATACTGGCATCACCAGATTGATGGGTCTTACGCCAAATGCATATGCGATGACCAAGCCGGAAAGCCCCTGTGTCTTTACAGGCTCCGGGAGGCCTCAGGCTTGTTAATGATCGTAGCGTCGCTTATAGCCTTCCAAGATCCATCGGATAAGCGCACGATCGAAGGGGACATTGAATGTGGATCTGGGAATTAGCTATCTGCTTCAGCTCGTCCGTCTGGCTAGCTAGGTGTTGGGCCTCGGGGCTAATAGCCGACGCTTCTGCAAGGGGCAAACAGCACTCTGACATGGAGAGGCGCTCCCATTCGAGAGATGCATCCGTGATATGCAAACACAAGCGTAATCATGATGTTTTTAGTGTGCTCGAACCTCGTAATAGGAGAGTCCTTTACCCATTTAATTTGCCATGAATTGGTGGGTGGGTGTGCATGTGTGTGTGTGTGTGTGTGTGCGGTATATTCAACCATTAAAAGTCAACCTTAGCCCCACTGGCCGATTTCCTTTAGCCATAGACAATCCGTCTCATTGGATCAAAATTCATCTTAACGGTAAACGTTGAGTTCACCCGCAGCGTTCTCTCGAGCTTAAAGAAAGCCCGAGCAGGGTCCTCGTAGATTCGCCGATGGGGTGAAACGTAGCGCATGGAGCCAAGGGCGTGCGTGATCTTTAATCACAAAGTCTTCTCACCTCCCGCCTCCAATCGTTCGGGTCCGTCCGCCAGTTTCCTTCATCAGTGCTGTTTGTGAAGCAGCTCGTCGGCGAGTCTTGTTAGGTAGAAATCACGGATTTCAGATGGCAGACGGTCAAAGATCTTTACAATCCGGCTGATGTCTTGCCGTGCCTTCTCATACGCTGCCAGATCCCGGTTACCATACACATCTCGGCCTGTTGAATAACCGCTGTCCAGGTCACGAAAGAAAACATTGACCGCAACGCTGAGATCAGTGGTTGGGCTAGCGGTATGAAGCCACATCGCTGGAATAAACAGGAGATCACCCGGGTTAAGAATGGCTTCGTACGGATTGGTCGACACAAACTCCTGCTTGTCTAGGGCTGACAAAACATCAAGACTTGAGCTTGAGGCACCCGGCGCAAATGCCAGGTTGTTAACGTCCGTTGGCGGCATGAGAACCATACGCTTTGATCCTTGGATCTGAGTATAGACGTTTGCCATGACCTGAAGCCCTCGGTTGATTAGCCAAACGGGGCAGCTCATAATTTCCACGTTTACTCACGTCGTAGTGTAGCCACATCTTTGCTCGGCCGGATATCCTCAGCACGGAACTGAACATCCGATCCTTGATCAAACTAAGTTCTTCTGGCAACTGAAAGTCATCGGCAAGAGCTGGGAAGTCGTCTTGGAGATTGGCTGGGGACTCCGTAGGCTTTGCTTCCGAGAGAGCTCGTAAATACACCGCTTCACCTCTAGCGGCTTTGGCCATGAACGACGAGAATGGTTCAGTAACATAACGAAAGTTCTTGGAATTGAAATCCATCTTGCCTGTTGAGCTTTGACATTCATGTACAACAATCTGATATCTCACATCAGTAGATGCGGCTAGGCTTGGGGTAAACTCGATGACAAACCTCTTTCGTCTGGCCTACGCGCTGGACCATGTACTCGGGGCTCCATTTATCCACGCAGCTACCCAGGTCTAAGCTTTCAATAATGACTGGCTTTCTGTTCTCGACCAGTTGTTCAAAGTCCAATTTCGATTGTAGCTTGATTCTTGCAACCGACTTGATCGAGGGTTTGAGAGTAGGCTGGTGCCGTTCAATGGTGGTTGTTTGATGTGTAAGTTTAGGCGAATCCTGGTAGTTGATTGAGACTGGGCTACAGTTCGCCGGCTGGATATATGGCATTTCCGAGATAGCATTCGTGAGATCAACCTTGTAGACGCCGGTATCCCAGAATGTTCCCATGGAGAAACAGGTAGCTCCTCCACCCAAAACAACAAGCTCAGAGCCTGAAGAAACAGTCGCAGAGCCAACCATGAAAGGCAATTGCCCGACCTCATTTCTCAAGTCGATGTTGAATACTTCCAAGTGCCCATCTTTGACCGAAATGCAAGCCATAGATTGGCCTTGTGAGGATGGATATTGTCCCACACCACCGCATACGAAGTGCAAGGACTCCACGTCTGCTGTTTGGGCACCAAAGATTGAAAGTGCCCTTGTATACCCATGAGAGTCAGGGACTATTTCAAAGTGAATGCGTGGCTATGTTTCTGTCAGCAAATTGAACATGATGCTCCTCAAGTCGGCAAACAGCCGACCCGTCTTGTGTGTATAGTCAACATACCACATCGGTTGAGACATTGATAGTCCAGAAATAAGCCTGCTCGTTGATTTTACCATATTTACTTATTCCACCTGCCATCAGTCCCTGGAAAGTGCCATACTTGCTTCCGGGATTTGGAGAAGCAACGGCAATTGCTCCAAAAGTAGAGCTGGGTATGGCGCCGGTCACTGAACATTTGAGCCACCCTTTGACAGGGTGGAACACATAATAATCTGGCGAAATCTCGGAAGGTCCTGTCTTACCACCAAGAACAAGTGCAAGAGATGAGCCTGGTAAGTGAACAGCGCAGTGCCGGAACAGTGGTGCAGGGAGATCGAAGGTCTTTTCCCAACGGTTGGAGTCCTTCTTGAAGATCCAACAGTCATTGAGAGCCTTTGATGGAGAAGCCCGACCTCCAACAAGTAAAGTGCCAAGATGTCCAATGTCGACAGTTGCATGACAGAGTCTTGCAGTTGGTCCGGCAGGTGATATTTCCAGGGCCATACTGTCCTGTTGAAGGGAATAGATATCGCAGGAATCGAGTCTTGCTTTAATACCCATCCCCAAAGCGTTAATAAGATATTTGTCTCCCTCTGGGCTGGAAGCTATCAGTGGTGCACCAAACCGACGTTTGGGAGCACCCAACGAGCCTAACGAGGTCACATTTGCTTTGACATGCTTGTTGTAAACACCAACTTGACCACGTTGGCCCGCACCTCTTTCATCTCTATGATAAGCCGTAGCATGGAGCACGACATAGTGTCTTGAAAAGAGGATAAACTCCTCCCATTCATCGAAAGGTTCAACGTTATCAAGGGCAGCTCTCTCGGTTGAGTCAAGGAACAAATCGCTATTCCAGGCGTCCCAAAGGTCCCAGACATCGACGCTGCTCCAACCCCGTTCCTGAAAGCGATGGCGCTGGCTTTCTACGGTTGGATACTCGTCAACCGACTTTAGGGATGTATTGAGTTTATTAAAATGCTTCAACATTGTGCTGGCAAAGGGGTGTTCAGGCCCATGGGGGAGAATCTGTTCCAGAAGACAGAACTCGGCTTGTTTTCAATCAGTTTAAGTTGAACCATTTCAACAGAGACTTGGAGATTTCTTTACCTTGTCCAATAGAGCTAGCCCATTGAACCAGAGCATCGGCCGAGAATGTGTCCATGTAAGTTATGGATACTTCAGCAACAAACAACACAGAACATTCAGCCAAGTTCAAGAATGACTCGAGGCAGTTTCGAAGAGACTCCAGTTCCCTGAGATCACAGCCAATCTGGCAATACTTGTCGCTACGGAGGAGTATCTGATCCGTGACTTTTTCGCTGATGGCCGGACTGTCACCCAGCAACTCATGTAGCTGCGGTGTTCCGAGAACAATAGCCCGCTTCTTCAGCATGAGATCCGGATAGTCGACATCGATAAATAGTGTGTTCTCGCAAGAGTCACCATAGCGATGGTACGACTGCCACGGAAGAACATCGCTGTGAATGTGTCTGAGCGTATACGTCTTGAGGGGAAGTGGGATAGTTGGTGACTCACCTTCCTGCTCCCAGGTTGATAACCACCTTCTTACGCCCTGGCTTCGGCGAGGTGACGAATTGGCGGACGATCACATCAATGGCTCTGAGCCTTAGCCAGTAACCACGGTTGATGAGAGGGGCTCTTCGTTGGAACTTGTTCACGAAGTACCGGAAAAAGTGCAGTTCATCTGGGTAGTAGAGCCTTTCTACGCTCCGCTTGGAAACAATGCTACTGCTATTTGTCTACAGAAGTGTGAGTGTCGGCTCAGCATGTGAGCGGCTCGAGATGTGGTGATAAGTGAAAGACTTACTCCCATTATCAGGTCGTCCAGAGCTTGAGTTCTGGCCACTTTCGTGGACGGGGGGTTTCCTTTGGCCATGATGATGGGGCGATGCCAGCAACGCGAATTCAAGTGCCCAAGGTATGCAGAAGATCCTATCTGTTAATCTGGCAGCAAAATGTCATTTGCCGAATATGGGTAGATGCCAAGGATACAAATGTCAATGTAAAGAAAGAATTGTTAGTGAATTGTGCCCGTAGTAATGCTCTTTTAGGTCTAGCGTGAGGTGAGCATGTAGGAAACGTCCAGGGCACCTACCTAGCGTTGCACCGCTATCATGATAACGATTGGTGACATGCGAAAAATCGACGTCACACGTCAAAAAAGGCATTAGGATGACCAGGCTGCCTAGCATTGTGATCTCAACCCTAGGCAAGGCCGTCTTGATGTTCTTTTTAGATATATCAGGCGTCAATTGATCCTCTCTACTGATTACGTGCTCTTAAAAACAAATATAATTGCGCTTCTCTCACTCCATCACTTTTACTGTTCCTAATTCTGTGGTTTCGATCTGCTTACAGCAAGGTGCCTGTTAGGTGATTGACTTTGGCGGTTGGTAGCGCAGTTCCCTACAGGGAATTAGTGCATGTGAAGCTTCCCCTCTTCCAGCTCCAGTTCGTCTCTCCACCGTGGAAGTTAAGGTTTGAGGGAAGTATTGGATAGACGCACGGTATGCGTACCATAGGTAGTAGCTTCCCCCCAGTCTCACCGTCCTCTATCAACACCATTGCTCCCGATTCGTATCAAACCGTGAGCTTTGACTATTGCATATCGGCCTGGACTGCTTCGATCTGGGTACGCAAGGTAGCTCACGCTTACACTCACACTCGCAGTCATCACTGTTCGCCTATTGTCGTTTGCGGTCACCTGAACGGCGTCCCCCCACCGACGCCATCCATTGACTGTTGCAGCCCGCTCCGCGGACGGTCATTCCCAACCTCTTGATCACAACCAAAGTTGTCAACCTAGCCTCGAGAGTCGCGTACTCGTGTCATGTTGAGCAATCTGCATTAACATACGCTGCAAGGTACCGACCAACCCGTACTTGTTCGCCGGCTGCCTCTGTCGCATCGCTTTCCCCTTCGCGCCCGGACAATCGATATCGCAAAGCAAAGCAAAGCAAATCAAATCTAGCTCCTAGGCTCGGTCCTATCTTGCCAGCCGAAATCGCATACGATACGCCTCGCAGAGCAATCGGATTTGTCCCAACTGGGTTTCTCGGACATATTGATACACGCCATGGCTACTCCCACCCTCAATTTCATCACTTTCAATCAAGACCACAGCTGTCTTGCTGTTGGTATGGCTGCCTGCCTCCTTGGCTTTGCGTGGCTGTAGCTAACTGCGCTTCTTCTTCGTAGGTACCTCCAAGGGCTTTCGCATCTACCATACCGATCCTTTCTCTCGAATCTTCAGCAGCGACGATGGCAACATTGCTATTATCGAGATGCTGTTCTCTACCTCCCTCGTCGCTCTCATTCTTTCTCCTCGCCATCTCATAATTCAGAATACTAAGGTACCGGAACTCTTATTGTCAAAGGGGATTGCATTGCTCACAAATGTACTAGAGAGCATCTGTCATTTGCGAACTTACCTTTCCCTCGGCCGTCCTAGCTGTCCGATTGAACCGAAAGCGCCTGGCGGTGGTTCTTGAGGATGAAATATACCTCTACGATATCAGCAACATGAGCCTCCTGCATACGATCCCGACTTCGCCAAACCCTTCTGCTATATGCGCCCTCTCACCTTCCTCCGAGAATTGTTTCATCGCCTATCCGCTGCCCAAGCCTCGAGAGGATCCCGATGCCCGTCGGCCTGCTCACGCGCCTCCTCACTCGGCCTTTGTTGCGCCTACATCAGGCGAAGTATTGGTCTTCGATACTCTTACCCTGAAAGCTGTGAACGTCATCGAGGCGCATCGCTCGCCGTTATGCTGCATCTGTCTCAATAATGAGGGTACTCTGCTCGCTACAGCCAGCGAGACAGGCACTATCATTCGCGTCTTTTCGGTACCAAAGGGCCAAAAGCTATATCAATTTCGACGTGGAACCTACCCATCCACTATATACAGCATGTCATTTAATCTGAGCTCGACGCTATTGTGTGTCTCTTCGACTTCAGATACGGTTCATATCTTCCGACTTGGAGCCCCTCCAGGAAACAATACACCGGCTGGGGCGCCCATTGAATCCCCGGGCTCACAGCGACAGGATCGTTGGTCCCGAGCAAGGAGCTTCGATGACCCCGAGTCCCCAGGCACCAGTGCAGGGGACTCGCCCAAGAACGAATCTTCTGATGTCGTTTCGTCTGGAAATGGCGCAGGCAGCAGCAACAGCGCAGGTCATACAAGACAGAGTGGCTCGTTCAGTAGTATGCTCCGTCGCTCTTCTCAAATAATGGGCCGAGGAGTTGCTGGTGTCATGGGGTCCTACCTACCTCAATCCGTAACAGAAATGTGGGAGCCTCTACGCGATTTCGCTTATATCAAGATACCAAAATCTACAGTCCCTTCGGGAACTTCAAGGGCTCTGCGTGATGCTCCAGGAGGTCCCTTACGAAGCGTTGTAGCGATGAGTAGTAGCAGTCCTCAAGTAATGGTTGTCACTAGCGATGGCGGCTTTTACGTCTACAATATTGACATGGAACATGGCGGAGAGGGTTACCTGGTCAGGCAATTCTCGTAAGTACTCCTCCAACGCTCAAAAGACAGATGTGCTAATTATCGATATCAAAGTGTCCTGGAAGGTGACGACAAAAGCGACGCTTCAGGTTATGGAAACTAGCCTAGCCCTACAAAGGTCAACAGAAACTACTGCGACAATATCAGATCAACCTTGTGCGCTGAGCGAGATTGATTAATGGAGCGGAAGCATTGCTACCGGCGTTTATCGGGTCTGGAATCTTTTTTAACACTAAACTCTTTTGCGGCGAGATATCCTTTTCTCTAATACCCTTTTTTTGTTATACTTCCGAACATCGTCCACGGGTGTCGTCAATGGTACGAGCAATGGGCGGAAGGGGAGCGGAATACTTTGGTGGAGGAGATTTTGTCACTGGAGACTGCAGTTTCAATATTACATCTTAGCCATAAACTTATTGATTATCTCCACACAAATCATGCCGTATGTACGTAGAAGGCAAAAAAGGAGCAGATGTGCGTTCATCTAAAGCAACCGAAAGCAATCATAACACATTGTAGTTCATCATTGTATCCAGTAAATTCGAAATTCCCGTGTGACCAAAGACGGACAAATACCAAGACACAAACCCAGGTACGAGCCAGAAAATAAAGAGACTCGGTTACCAAACAACGCCAACAAGAACAACCCTTGGAGGGTTTCCATCTTTGCTCAGGACCAACGAGCGCCGATCCGATTCCCATTTCCTAATCTCCAATCATTCATTCATGCCAAAATGCGGTCTGTCAAGTGGACCAGTATGTTCAACATGGTAACTGTTCCGCAAAAGCACTCCAGGTACACGCGAAATGAATCGACAAACAAAGTTCGGGGAGCTGGTTGATACAGTTCCTGTGGTTCTGTGGCAATCCCTCGACCAAAAGACATGCTGGAAAGCTGCTGGATGCACCAACAATGCAGCTTTATCGAGAATATGGTCGGTTCATGAGTGCGATCTCCCGTGCAATCTCTGCCCACTCCAAGGTTCGTTTGACTTCGGCATCTGGATCACCGTCCTGCTGAAGCGCCTCCTCGTACTTTAACAATTCGTAGGCAAATCGAAGATGTGGTTGAATGATTACGTTCAGGCGTCGGGCTCTGACATAGCAATACGCGTGAGGGAAAGACATTTGCTTCGATCGCATCACTTCGGCAATACAGATAGTAGCGCTTCGAGATACTCCTACGCGGCAGTGTACCAATGTTGCAGTGCCATTTCGACGGCCCCGATCTGTTTCTCGCAATTAGTTTCCGCAAGTTTAATAGCCTTCCGCCGTGGCATAAAACTTACCAATAAACTCGAGACATCGAGTGAATTCTTCAGTCAACGGATCAATGCCATTGTCTTGAACGCCCTGAACCACGCAAACATTCTCCCTACCCCAGTCCTCAAGGTCTCCCTCTCGCCACATAGCTGTCTCGCCCACACTCAGGATCTGAGTGATGCCAAGGGCCCGTAGGAGATCTGGATTATTAGCATGCCCCAGATTACCCAGGTACATGTAATCCAAGACTCGACTTGGGAATGATCCATCCAAGGCAGCGAACCAGCTTGGCTCATCCCTGGTCAAATGAGTGATGTCAGTCAGGCTCAGGCCCTTGCAAACAGGAGACTCCCGGAGCAATCGTGGTGTGATTGAGGTCAATAGTGCGACATCGGTGGGATAAGCGAAGAAATTTCGCTTCTTTTCAGTATGGAGTTTAAGCCATGCTTCAGGAACAGGCCGTCCCGTACTGTAGCTAAAGTAAGCGATGCTCAACATAGTCGACTCAGTATAGCCATCAGCGCAATGGAGTAAGATCTTGCGAGGCTTGACGTCAAAGATAGGTTGCTGATCTGAGGGCATAGGCGAGTCTCCCTCAGCGTCCAGATCATCTGTGCCCAATGCTGGTTCAGGGTCGGGATACGAGCCATGGGCAAGATGGTAGATCCATTTACAGGTTTCGAGGATACCGTCTGCTTCGGAATGTGACCAAGTCGGTGGGAGAATACTTCCGGATGATGGGAAATCAAGAAATCGCTGCTTGTTGTCATCATCAGGGCTCTCGGCAATGAGCTGGAGAGCCAATGGGTTCAGTCGACCAAGATCGCTGCACTCAATCAGAATGTCGTATTTCTGCTCTTCAGGGCTTCCTTGCTCAGGCGTAGGGCCCATGAAAACGTTTTTGGAAAACTCAGATGCCTCCGTCATGGCCCACATCTCTCGTCTCTCCTGGTTGAAGAAATCAAGGACATTGCCTGTCAAGTGGCTAGAGGCGTCTACGGCCACTATTTCAGGGTGATTTTCTTCGAATTCTGAGAATGGGCTTGTGCAAACAAAAGTATGATACTCTGGCATCCAAACACCTTGATCCTCATTTCTTTCGCGCCACCGCTTCTGTGCACTCGCGATATCCCATGCGACTTTACGAGTTTTGAGCAAATCTCCACCATACACAATTATGTCCGACAAAACAGCAGTTTTTACTGTCTGGATTTGGAAGTTCCTAACAGAAAACCCCTCCCGAGGGTCCGCATCAATAAACTCAGTGGGCTTGTTTGCTTGAACGATCTCATTCGGAGCAACCGCCCCCTTCAGCCGTGCACAGTTTAGATCTCCGTCAGCTTTGACAAGAGTGACAGATCTGAGACAAGAGGGGGTGCGCCGAAGAGGCCGTCGTCGAGTAGCAAAGAAAGACTGCTGAACATGATTCTGCGGGTGTAGACCATGAAACCATGGGAAAACCAGAGCCGGGTCAGGCAGCGGTTGTCGTGAAGCAACGTCGAGGGCCTGGGCGACACTGGATGCATCAAGCTCATAAATAGAAAGCTCGCCCGACTCGAGTCTTTTGAAGCCATCAAGCGGATATAAAGCCGAGGTCTGTTGCAGCTGGTCTTGAGACGGAGGTGACGGTGGTGGAGTATCAGGCTCGTCTGGGCGAGCAGGTCCAGTTGGACATATGGGAAGATGCTTATTGGGGACGGGAACTGAGCATGGCGAAGTAGAACTAGAGCTAGATTCAAGAGAGAGTGGCGGAGTTATGGTGGACGAGGGGCGGTGAGGCGGAATTGGTCGAGCGAGGGCGACGGTAGTCATATCAGCGAAGGAGGGTAGATATGTAGCTTATGTTGGACAGCTTGTGATGACAAGAAACGGTTCCGGCTGGCGTAATCGAATGAGGGTCTGGGTGGGTTCAAAAGCAGTATGTTATACAAAATATGGCCCAGATGGTGTGTCTAGTAATTCGATGGGACAGTCAGACAGTATTTCGAGGCCGTTTTCAGACTAGAAATGCAATTTTCTCTCCGACTCAGCCTCAAGACCTTGGGGAAACAGTAATCAAACGGACTCTGGGAAACAGATGCAAGTATGGATAAGGCACACACGGATTTGGTATTGCTGCAAATAAGCGGGCAGTCGTCGCACATGCCTGAGCTCAGGATATGAGACAGAGCACAGGGAAGTAAGCCACAGCAATCGCTGGGTGGAATGAGAGTGATGAGACGGAAATTGCGGGATGATAGATCCCAGAGAATTGGATTGGGGGAAGGAAGTTGTGTTTATGAATAGTCAAGTAAAGACTTGGTCCCGAACGTACAATATCGTCGACGCCGCCGCGACGCAATGGCAATGGCAGTGGTAATGGCAATGGAAGAATATATCGATCGAGAAGTCCAGGTACGAATCGCCAAGAAGCTCGCAACAGCAGAGAGTAGATAACAAAGTAAGCGAGGCTATGACGCTTTGGGAATCGACACTACTTATCGAAATGGTCGATCGACGGCCGCAGGCGAAGGAATTGAGACGGTCGCGAGCAAAAACACAATGGGAGGCACAGAGACGGATGTTAATAGTCCAACATGAAGATACCAGTCAATGTCAACCAAGATAAGATGAATACAATGGCTAAGAAGATGAAGGAGGAGAGTCGAGTAGAGAAGAGGGGAACGGACCACGGCCGGCAATCGGATGGATAGTCGACAGAAGAGGGTTTCGTAATGGTGGTGGTGGTGGTGATTTGGTTTCGGTACTGTTTTTGGCTTTGTTGGTTGGGTGGTTTGACAGCGCGGTTGGTTGGATGAGTGAGTGGATGGATGGCGAATGCTAGGAAAGGTATATACTGATAAGGATAGTCCCTTTTGAAGGTGTGCCGCCCGTAATGCGCAGTGTTTCCCTCAGCCTAGACACGCAAATGCATGCCCAAGTTATCTGTCTACTTACCAAGAACAAGATCAGTCTGCAGTAATCGGCGAAGAAAATTGGCTGGCTGGCGTCTGTTGGATCACTTGAGACTGAGAGAACATCCAACCCATGGATTGCAATGCTGTGATAGTGGCCGAACGACCACAGGTGGTTTAGGGGCACGGACCAATCAAGCAAGACCAGCACCGGCATTTAGCGGGGAGCTGGCGTTGGCTTCCCGCTGTAATTGGCGGGGAGCTGCATCCAGAAGCGGGGAACTGCCTCCCACAGCACGCTAGGCTTTGGTCACAGTGCACCTTAGATCCAGAAGCACGGGCTGAACAACCAAGAGTCTCAACTTGATTGGCTGTGAAAGTGATGCAGGATTGAGGTTATCAGACGCTGCAATGCACAAGGATTAGGCACAGTAGATGGAGAATTTGCTGCGCTTGAGATCACGAGATCGATTGAACGCACACAAGGCACATCTTCTCAGCGTCGACCATATGCCAATGTGAGGTGATGTTGTGGCAATGTAAGGCCAGTATTGAGGCGAAGTTCAGTGAGGACACCACGGGCCAGACCCAAGACAAACCCGGTGCATTAGCGCCCTGCGCCGAGGGCAGTGGAGGACAGAGCTCCCTGGACTCCACTCTCTTGTTTTCCCCCACCACCTTAAACTTAATGCTTCCCATGCCGTCCATTCGCAACAGACCTCCAATTGCTCTTCGAGAGTCCTCCTTTACGTTAATATCTTGGCCAACGATAAATAACGCCTTGACGAACTTATCCATCAATACAATTTATCGGCAAACATCGTGAACTATCCGTAGTCCCTGCCTCTATCATGAAGCCGCAATACGGCATACTCCCAGAGTCACATCACACGATCAGTAAGCTACCTTACTTATCCTATCCTAGGAATCAGCATGGCTGGCAAGCGCCCTTCTCCAGACTCCACCCCTAACCCATGAAGACCCCAGAGCATCTCCTTATCTAGCTTAGCACATAGAGGTCTCGAACTACCGGCATTCGGTCTTGTTCATCTACCAGAAGAGGAATCAAACCAGGTGAGGTTTGCGACTCAACGTCAATCAAACGAGCATCATTCTAGCGGATAAGGTCACTAAGTGACAAGGTTACACCAGACCCTTGACCCCTCACACGATATCGTCCCATGAAGATCTTACTTTATGTTCCCAACCTCATTATCTCGTCGCGGATCACCATCCTATATAGCTATAACAATCAGCAATTCTGTTTCAGAAGCTGTTTCAGAAAACGACGCTCGCAGAAAGTCATGTGCGCCGGAGTTCATTCTCTGTACCCTCATGTTTTGCTTGAGTGAATCTTTGAAGCGAGCCTTGGTAAACTTGTAACAAGAAATAACGAGGGTTTATAAAATCTCGATATGTCTTTATACTGAGCCTTAGTGATTAGCCTCTTCCTTGCGTGTGTATCTAGTATGAGAGTGAGAGGGTTGATACTTGGACGGATAATGACTTATTTGTTATATGCTCTCGGATGTTCCAAGCTGACTTATCTCAATATGTGCAGTTCTTCTATAGCAACAATATTAATGGGGCATTACATTTTCAGTGATTTGTATCATAGTATCTATGGAGGCACAGATCATTCAATTCATTTACCCTGATATCTTGATGACTTGCCTCACCTTGGTGGGGTACTCTCGGTGTAATGAGTCCTCACCGAAAGCTGTCTTGGTGACATCAGCGCCCCAGCACGTGACCTCGCGACGCTCAGCTTTGATCACACAGGAGTTCACGGCACGCCTCACGCCTTTTGCCATCTTTGTCGCTATCCATCACTTACACCTGCAATAATTCGCCGAGGGCTTGCCTCGTAGTTAGCCATCGGTTCATTATGAAGTTCAATATCGAGTACGACATCCTTTCGCCTCAGGGCACCCCTTTTACTCACATCATCTAGTGACCTGCCTGTGCTATTCCCTTATCCCAGGATATACCCAGGTATGCATTAATAAGCGCGAGTTTCACCTGCCAAAGCTGACTCAATTTTCTCAGAGCAATATGCGTGAGTTGTTGGGCGTTGCGGTGTCCGAATGGGAGAGATAGACTAACCATGAGGCGCATTAAGTTACATGTGTGATCTCAAAAGTACCTACCCCTTCTATTGCTGAATGCATCGTGATTGCTGACATGATCACCCATCACACCAGAAACACTAGATGCAGGGGGCCACTGTGTTCTGGAAATGCCTTCGGGCACAGGCAAGACCGTGTCTCTTCTGTCACTCATTGTTGCGTACCAACAATACATGCCTGAAAAGCGCAAGCTGATCTACTGCTCTCGTGAGTGGCACTTGACCTCACCCTGCTATTGCTGACTTATACCTTAACAGGTACCATGTCCGAAATTGAAAAGGCATTAGTAGAGCTGAAGTCTCTCATGAAATACCGAGCCGAGCAGCTCGGTTATGAAGAAGAGTTCCGTGGTCTAGGCTTGACAAGTCGAAAGAACCTGTGTCTACATCCTTCAGTCAAGCGTGAGAAGAGTGGCGCCATCGTCGATGCTCGTTGCAGGAGTCTCACGGCCGGCTTTGTCAAGGAGAAAAAGGAACGTGGAGAAAACGTAGACGTCTGCGTGTATCACGACGTAAGTCTCGCAGAACCTCAATTTTCCTTACCCATTCCATGCTGAGCCAATGATACAGAACCTAGACCTTCTCGAGCCTCACAACCTGATTCCTAATGGCGTCTGGTCTTTCGATGACATGATTCGATATGGTGAAGAGCATAAGCAATGCCCATACTTTACTGCACGGCGAATGGTGAGTATTTCCCAAATCCTATGGTCCTTGCTTTAGTGATTCTTATGCTCTGCTTCAGATGCAATACTGCAACGTCGTCATCTTCTCCTATCACTATCTGCTCGACCCCAAAATCGCCGAACGGGTATCAAAGGACTTTTCCAAGGACTGTATCGTTGTTTTCGATGAAGCTCACAACATTGACAACGTTTGCATCGAATCTCTCAGCACAGATATCACAGAGGACTCTTTGCGTAAAGCCACAAGAGGAGCTCAGAATCTAGAGAACAAGATTTCACAGATGCGTGATACAGACCAGCAGCAACTACAGAATGAGTATGAGAAACTAGTTCAAGGACTGCGTGATGCTGACGAGGCACGTCAAGAAGATGCCTTCATGGCAAATCCTGGTAGGTTCTAATGAGAAATCTATTTGCTTAGTTGCAACGTGCTAACCGTTCCGCAGCCCTTCCCGAAGACTTACTCAAAGAGGCTGTTCCAGGAAACATTCGGAGGGCAGAACACTTTATTGCTTTCCTCAAGAGATTCATTGAGTATCTGAAGACGAGGATGAAAGTGCGCCAGGTCATTTCTGAAACGCCGACTTCGTTCCTTGCCCATCTCCGAGAGCATACTTTCATCGAGAAGAAGCCTTTGAGGTTTTGCGCTGAACGTCTGACATCACTGGTTCGGACCCTCGAGCTCACCAATATTGAAGACTACCAGCCTCTTCAGGAGGTTGCAACTTTTGCAACGCTGGTGGCAACGTACGAGAAAGGCTTTCTCCTTATCCTTGAGCCTTTTGAGTCCGATACTGCTGAAGTCCCTAACCCGGTCCTTCACTTCACCTGTCTTGACGCTGCCATCGCTATCAAGCCCGTCTTTGACAGGTTCTACTCTGTCATTATCACGTCTGGTACTATTTCTCCACTGGAGATATACCCCAAGATGCTGGATTTCTCAACTGTCATTCAAGAATCCTATGCCATGACCCTCGCTCGGAGATCCTTCATGCCTATGATTGTCACTCGAGGCAGCGATCAGGCTTCCGTCTCGACCAGCTTTCAAGTGCGGAATGAACCCAGTGTGGTTCGAAACTACGGCAACCTACTCACTGAATTTGCCAAGATCACGCCGGATGGGATGGTTGTCTTCTTTCCATCTTATCTTTATATGGAATCTATCATTAGTATGTGGCAAGGAATGGGTATCCTTGATGAAGTTTGGAAGTACAAACTGATCCTGGTGGAAACGCCCGATGCACAGGAAACCTCGCTTGCTCTGGAGACGTACCGCACAGCGTGCTGTAACGGTAGAGGTGCCGTTTTACTCTGTGTCGCCCGAGGAAAGGTATCCGAAGGCATCGATTTCGACCATCAATATGGTCGTACTGTGCTATGTATTGGAGTTCCATTTCAATACACCGAGTCACGTATTCTCAAGGCTCGTCTTCAGTTCTTGAGAGAAACATACCGCATCAAGGAGAATGACTTCCTCTCCTTTGATGCAATGCGACACGCCGCACAGTGTCTTGGCCGAGTCTTGCGTGGTAAGGACGACTATGGAATCATGGTCCTTGCCGACCGTCGATTTCAGAAGAAGCGCTCACAGCTACCCAAATGGATCAATCAAGGCCTCCAAGAGTCAGACGTCAATCTGAGCACCGACATGGCCGTCAGCAGCGCAAGGCGATTCCTTCGGACTATGGCGCAACCGTTCCGGGCTAAAGACCAGGAAGGCATCAGCACCTGGGGATATAAGGACCTGATGGAACATAAGGAGAAGATGGATCTAGAGAGGATCAAGGAGCTTGAGGAGGAAGCTCAACGGCCAAAGCCTGCCGCGCAGGACAACAATTTTGAGTACCACGATGACGAGTTCGACCAAGATATGATGGAGATGGATGGTTTCTAGACTCGTTCGAGCAACTGCGATACCAGATGTTAGCGGTTTAGACTGCAAAACCAAAAGCATATCAAGTTGTATCATATTATTTAGATTAATTAGAGAATGCTAAAGCCGGTCTAAAGTTGGTTATATGGCCCTTGTGCAATGCTGATTCAACTTGAACAGAAATCTAACCGAGCTTTCCCTTTTACTGGTTCCAAACACAATGCCAGAACGCCGAATGCTGTCCGTTCGCCCATCTCGCGCCTGCTCAATCAAAAGAAACAAAGAATAAAATAAGGATATCATCTGCTCTATGCGCGAATGGTAAGAACAATAATCTAATCTACCAAAAGTCTCTTGGCAGCTTTTGTTGCTCGGAGGGCGGGAATAGAATGAGCCCGGCCTGGCTTTCGTCCAATCTCGATGCAGAGCATTCGAATAAAATCATGATTAGTCCAATAGCTGGAGTGCGCACTGAGCATGTTGAGATACTGTATCTCCAAAGGCCCTCCCCCTGAGCGGAGGTACCAGTCGATTTGTCCGTTATCGTTAAGCAGAAATGCCTTTCTCTCTGCAATTTCCTCACGGGTAAAGTCGTGCACCTCGAGCTCTAACTGAGAGGGTAATCGGATCGTTGAAGGTCGCTCCGGCTCCGGGACGAGAGGGTTTGGTGCCGGTGCCATGCCTGGTACTACTCCTCGCATTGCGGCGCCGACAGACTTCCACAGAGAACCCGAAATGCTAGGGACATAAGCCTTCTTGAGGCTCGCCGCGTAGACAGGGTCCACAGCGCCATTGAGAAGGTACGCGATGGGATCTTCCTTAGCAAGGATGTTGTATATGTTGTCCACAGCCAAGCAGCCAAAAGTCCCGGCGTCCGCTACGACGTCTTTTGATACGATGTCGTTCGAATCAGCTCCAGGCTTCATTCGACCATGGCGAGGCATAAGGACACCACGCTCCAGAAGAAGAAAGAATCCCGCAGGACTGCCCGCCAGGAAAAGATTCTTGGTATCAAACTCGAAGAAACGTGCCTCGGGTTCCTTTCGAGACCAGTCCAGCCTTGGCACTGTGGTTGGTTGATTTGAAAGAATCTCAAGAGCCATCGCACTCCCAAGGGAATGTCCGATCATGTGGACGCGTCCATTCTCAGCAAAACCTGGATTGTTACGGCACCAGAGTCGATAGACACGATTTGCTTCTGATACAAGAGCCTGGATCATTTTCCCTTTGTGGTGTGACATGTAAAAGGGGATGTCGAACATGATGTCTGATATCATGCTGCGAACGGCTGGAATCGTATCAGGTTCGATGTCTTTGAGTCCAAACCCCTCCGGCGTGTACTCCTCCTTATCTTCCTCCCTCATTGGCCCTCCATCCTCAAAAGATAGGCCCATTCTCCAATTTAGGGGCAAGATCATCAGTCCATTCTGATCGTCGCGCAAAACCTGCTTGACCAAAGGGCTCTGAAGCTCCATATTCACAGCTCGGCGAAATCCATTGATGGCATGAGTGAAATGGAAACTTTCAACCCTCTCCGCAAATTTCTGGCCGATGCCGTGAGCGACAAGAACCAGATCAGTCACTTGACGCTTCTCCTTGTCGGCTTTGCAAGCAGCGCATACATCTTGTCCACGGCTTTCGTGCGACTCATCGGCAGCAGAAGCACCTGCTTTGTTTGGTGCCTGTTTCTTATGGTGGAGGCGCTCCCATACTGCTCGGTCGAATCCTCGAGCAACAGGAATTCCAACAGTGACACCTTTCATGATCTTCATCGTCGGTCGTCGGCCATAGTATGCTGATGGCTTCAGGCTCGGTTTCAGTAGAAAAGCTTCAGTGGCATTCTTATACAGGACATGATAATTCGAATACGGTCGTGTCGGGATGTTTGCGTCTTCCGCTGTTGCCTTCTTCACGGGAGTCGTATCAATATTACCTTCAGCAGCAGCTTCACCCCGAAAGCAGCGAGCAGCGCAAAATGGATCTGATGGTATAACTGGCTCGGGGAAGTCGTCTCCGGATCCTATCTCTGAATCTTTAGGCCATAGTCTATGCGAAATCTTTTCTTCACCCAGTGGTCCCACGTCGATAGCACATCGGAGTTCATCACTCCATGTCTCAGTCCATGGTCGCAAATAATGATAGCCGGCCTCTAACTGGTTAGCAACAGCCGGCGGTATCGGGAGCATGGTATCTCTGGATTAAGTCAGTTATCCTTCCTCCTAATCGACCCTGGAAATACAACCTATAGAACCACGTCGCCCTAGAAACAACTGCAACATCGTTGATGGGAGACCAGTATATCGGCTTCATCTGAAGCACAGGCAACGAGACCATATGAAGTCTTGATATTCCGACCGCAACCTCGGCTACCTTGGTCTGGCTCTCCTCAGGTACTGCCTGGGCCCCTTGGTTCGCAATGGTTAGAGTCACTTCTCGTTCGGGAACAACTTGAGGATGGTCTGGGTTTCGAGGGGCATCCTGCCCTGGGCCTCCAAGTCCAATCAGTGGGAGAGATCCGGGTTCTGACTGTGTCTCTGGACTTCCAACGCGTACGAATGGTCTGCCTGATATTCCATCATCGACAACTGGTGGTCGTGTAAGGCCAGGACTGCCAACTAGAGTTTGTACTCGTGGGGGCTGCGAGGTGGACAAGCTGTTGGTTCTTGCTCTCATTTCTCCTATAGTTGATCGACGCTTAGAACTACGAGGCTCTGTTGTTGTTGTGGTCTTGGGGATGCGGGTAATTGGGTGATTAGTAGTACTGGTCGAAGCGGTTCCTGGACGGCTCGAGGGTGTGCTGTTTGATACCGGCTGAGCCTCAATTTCATCGTTGGCTTGCTTTTTCAACCGATCAAGTGCGAACACGACCTGTTGCATGACTTGATCAACATTCAGGGCTGGATTTCGCCGCCTGACAAGTGCACAGAAAGCTCTCTCAAGTTCTTGGGAAACGTCAAGGACCAATTCAGAGCAACAGGCGGGCACAGGCGTTGTGGGCAGTACATCACTGGTTGGTGCTGTCACATCTTGTGGCTGATAGCCTTTCCGGTGCCTCTCCCAGTGCTTTGTAGTTATAAGCTGGATGAGCGATGCTAGTACGTCTGTATCGAATTGAGGAGTGCGGTCCAGATTCTTCAAAGCATCTTGATGAGCGCGACGTGAAGGCTCGGACATGAGACTCAGCCAAGCCTTTTCCAGCGCATTATTATCACCTCGAGAGAAGGGGCGCACTTGTCCCTTATTTGTCTTTGGATCGGCACCAACGGTTGAGGATGTTGAAAGAGGATCGTCAATCGGGATGACTGACGAGTAGAAGAACTGAGCCTCGACCGGGGGAACCTCATCTTCGCGTTGAACGCGAGAAATAGGAGCCAGGCGACACTTGACGCTGTAGGTGTGGTTATCGTCAGTCATGTCGATCGATGGTGGCGATGTCTCGCTCGGGACGCGACTACGAGTGGGATTGTATTAGATTGGATTGTATGTGTCTCAACAACGCTGTCGGGTCACGCCTTGAGTGGCAGCTGTATATTCTGTAGGAGTCGGCCGTGCCATAGGTAGATAGAGCTTGAAGCTTCCTCGCTGGTCTCTCACAAAGCCATAGAAATCGGAAGAAGAAGAAGAGAACTTGGCTAAGGCCAAGGCTTCAGGGCTGACTTGATTGATCTGGGCTGCGATTCAAGGACGCCATGACGTGGGGGATGTGCTGAACAGCTTTGTCTGCCTTTAAAATGTGGGGCTACCTCCAACTACTCATCTAATGCCGAGTACTGTGCCTTGAAACAAATGTATCTCTACAGCCAGAGTGTGAGAAAGGATACTTTGCTGGGATCTAAGGAAACTTCAATTTTAGGCACCTTTCTAGAAGATCCAGTTCGACACCGGGTGCTATTATCACATGCATGCATTAGTTACGCCTCTGCCACGTAGGCAAGCATGTCACTAATAAAAACTCCATGTACCTACTTCAAACAACAGATCGAAGCAGTTAGTACCTATTTTGTACTTGGGATTGCTTCAGACTGCTGGTATTATGCAAACAAAATTCAAAGGTGCCCACAGCGTGCCATGACAAATGCTCTGCCGGCATTAGCAATACAATGCAATCCATCCTTCTAGGATGTATATTTACACGATCCAATCGGATCAATAAGCCAAAGCATGAACCTGCGAAGCGAAATATCGTACGAATTACGGAGTATCGTTATTGTGACAAAGCTGGGGTGATGACAATTAAATCCAAATCGATAGGCGATGCTCCACAGACAGATCCCTGTCTCCAGTCGGCATTGTTGCATGTGGATGAGAATCATTATATTGAATCTTTATTTTCACTACATCACAAGTACCTAGTTATGCCAGATCACATCCTTGGTGGCCTTGCTACCGTAAACTAGACCTACTCCATCTTCTGCTGTGCAGGTCGCCCAAGAATCTGTACAATCCATACGGCTCAATGATGCTAGTGTGAGCCTCGGTGTAATGTAATCAAACTGCAGCCGCAAGCAATCTTAATCACAAGGGATGCGAGAGTTGAACCCGCTTGCTCTAGTCGAGCAGCAAACCTTGACAAATTATTCTCCAGAGTGGGACTTGGCACAAAAGATCCCATTCCCAGCGAGCTTCCAGATCAAGATTCTATTTGTCAAGTTCGCATATGCCGAGGCGAGTCGTTTCGATATGTCGCCCAGGTGAGGCTCTCGGCATAATGCATGCGAACCCTAGGCTGTCGCATGTGGAAAGGCACCAACAGAGTTTTCCTTTTCGAGATTTTTGTGTCTGTACCTCAACCGTTGCAGTATCTGCATATTGGAGCAAGGTTTTATCCAGAATATACATCCGGACGCTGATCAGTGGACCTCCGCGGTTTGAGTGCATTTTGTCACCAACTCATCATGTTTTTTTTATACATTCAGCCATTGGGTTTCGTGCGTCTGGTTACTTCCTTTCTTAGGTGAGAATACGTGTTCCTAAATAACACAAGTCAGCAAGACCCAGAATTGACAAGGCACTTTGCCGTGATATCATTAGCCAGCCTACCTTTTCCAATTCTAGGTCAGGTTTTCGATGCCGTTTCTAACTTGAAATGCCTGGAGAAAAGGCCTCTGAAAGAAGTCTAACTTCTTCCCGATCAAGGACCCTGCCACATCGATGGATTACTATGTATCTTAAAATACATCCGTGGTGTTGATGACGACTGCGTAGCATGTTAAGCCCAAGTCTATCCAGGGCGGCGAGGGTCTAAACCGGACGGCCTGGTTGGGCTAACAATCCCCAACCCTGCGAAACCTGGACCTTGCAAGTTGAGTGTCCCGATATCAAACCGCTTCGAACAGCCGTCCTCCATATGTCTACCAATTCAACTATTAGAGTTTGTGAGCGCCAGAGTGCATGGCATGCTTACCTTCTCAGAGTGTCCTTTCGAGCAAAGAGGCGTCCACAATAGTCACACTTATGATTGCGCTCCTTCATGTGCACACTTTGGTGGTGTCGTTGAAGATCGGTCTTCCGCACAAACTTCTTGGTGCACCCGTCGACAGTGCAGGGAAACGGATATTCGCGCTTCTCATCATGAGTCTCCAGGTGCGATTTGTAGTTGTAGCTGCGACTGAAGAACTTCCCGCATCCTTTGACTTCGCATTGAAAGTTTGCCTCCTCCTTCGATGTGTGCTTTCTGGTGGGTCTCTTGGCCTTGTTCATCTTTAATAGTCTCCTCTCCGGGCCAAAATCAGGAAGTTGGTTTTGCGGGGTAGAATAGAACTGAGGCACCTCATATTCTTGCTTCGGCCAGGCCGTTGAACCACTTGCGCCGAGGCTGGAGGGCAGATTTGAAGCGAAGGGGGCCCCGTCGGTTTGATAAGCAGCAGCAGATGGACCGGCAGTTGAGTACGGTTGCGGCTCATATCCCTGGCCATAACTGCTCACGGAGCCTTCGACTCTGAATCTCGAGTTAGAGGGATCTTGCAAGTATCCATATGGTGGCCTTGCGCCTATTGACGGCGCTCGCGAGGATTGGCTGGTAGACGACAATGAGGGCTCATGGACTGACGGGTTGCGACTGGGCGACATGTAGGCGTCATGTGTCTGATATGGGGCAGGCAAACAAGAGTCGTATCCAGCAAATGCATTAAAATCCGCATGCAGGGCGTCAGGTTCTACCGAGCTTGAAGAAGCTGTGCTTGTCCCAGCCACTAAGCCGTCTGGTGTGACCCAAGCAGTGCTACCGTGGTCCATGGGAGGCGGTGATAGAAGCTCTGGCTGAGGCACTGTGAACCAGCGAGCGTGGTGGAAGTACGAATTCGAATCCAAGTCTGACTGTGAAACGCCTGAGACAGCTTGCTGAAATGGAGAGCCGTAGCAAGACGGCAGACGATTTGGGGGGCAGGAAGTGTCAGAACTGGACGAACTCGTTTCGAAGAACTGTGAATACTGCGATACGGGGGAGTTCGAGGTCGAGGGAGGTGTCAGGTACATATTTGAGGTCGTTATAGAAAGCAAGTATGCGAGGGTCGGGTTAGAATCCGTGGGGATGCTAGGGTCTCATGAGCCATGCACTTCCGGTAGGTAGAGAACCACAGGCCACAGGCACCGTTAGATTAGGTACTGCAGTGAGTAGAGATTCATCGACCAAGACGGGAAACCCCATGACGGGGTATCAGTTGGATAAATACAGCGAGGGCACAACCAACACGGGAGATGGAGTTGTGAGCAACAGACGCAGACGGACGGTGGCAACAAAGACGAACGTCGACCAGACCAAGTCCTGGGCGAGAAATGGACGTACGTACAGGGAAGATCGATTACTTAGATCCTCTTTGATGAAGCTACTACCATCGATGAATTAGACCCAGACGAGGATTGTCGAAGGATCAGTCTCCGCCTGCATGGGGGGGTGCTAGAGAAACAGGCAAGACAGGCTAGACAGACGAGTCCAGGGTGGGGAGACGGGTAGGTTGGCGTTCACGGCTAGAGAGTCACTGGGAAGGTGTCGAGAAGCGGGTGACGGGGCCGGGAGGAGAGCGAAATGAGGTCTAGGCTAGGATTGAGCTCGCCAACCACACGGCTGGGCCATTGCGACCCTTGACAGATCTCGCGGATGACTTGAGGTAGATAACGGTATCGCTAGGGCCGTTTGCTGTCACCAGCCAGCCAAGCAAGATGTGTGCAAGTCAGACCGTTGAGTGCCCCAAATTAGAGCATAAAATCAACCCTAACGCGAGCTAAGGTATAGAGGGCCGCATTCCGCAGCAACCAGGATTTCCAAGACCTGAGAGACGGCTGCTTAACACTCTATGCAGGCACTGTTGTTGGTGCAACGATAACGAACAAAGTAGCATAGAGGCAGAGCCTAGCCCCAGCTCAGCCCAAGCCAGTCCAGGTTTGGAATATGTCCGTATTTGAACCATGTTCGTGGGTTCTTTTTCAAACTGATGCCATCGTCCCATGAGTTCTCCACCATCAAGAGCCAACACAAGAAGCCAACACTAACACACTCGGAAGATATCGAGTACGGCACACTGCGCTGTCTCTTAATTGAAGCGTGCGCACAGCCCCAATTTGGCAAGCTGGCCCATGCAGTTCAAGCATTTGTAGTGCCATGACCGCAAGGTAGTGCAGGTGCGTGAGAACCAACGACGGTGGCCCGCGGTTTTAGGTAGGTAGGTACGTAAGGCACCTTGGTGAGTAGGTCAACAAGTGAGCGCATTTGTCGTTGGCATCCTATGGTTGCTCGCTGTTATTATCTTTGGAGGGCAGCATGGTAGATCCGCCGAGACAGAATCAAGGAAAAGTTTGATGGTTGCAACGTCATAAACACCATTCCACGGACTGCTATAATCCCTTTGGGCTCTGTTGACCAATTAGAATATGGGGGCCATCGCCGCTGACCTTTTGACGACGATTCATACTTTGCGTCCACATATCATCTGGTGTTCCTGAAGATGGAGGCTCCTTGGCCAAATCATGGATCGTTCATGTGCGGACATAGCTGCCATCAGGATGATGGCCAGGGGCCTTACAGTAGGCTCTGATCTCTGTATGCGTCCCGTCTCAACGGCATGACAGGGCCAACGGATCAGGTGGTGCGACTCGTGCGAGTCCGGCTCGGTGCAAGCCAGGGGAATGGTAAGGCCAAATAGGAACCGGGCTAGATCCGAAGAGCCGATACGGTAAAGTACGAGGAAACGGCTCACGACCGAGGAAACCCCAGAGGATAATAGGGAATAAACCCCTGGTCGTACCGGTCAAGTGCTGTGTTTGGCTTGGGGCAGGGCCGTGACTCCGGCCGGTCTGGAGAATGGATGTGATATGTGGAAGCTCAAAAGTCCACTCATGTCCAATTTATCCCTACACGCTGCCGTTGCACGGAATAATTAGGTGGGCGCGGTCCAGGTGGGTCAGGAACTTGTGGAGTGGGCACGATGTAACGAAAGGACAGTGCTGTTTATCCTTGAAACGGCCTGTGATGGTACTTCTGAAGGCCCAAATGGCGCGGCTGTTTGTTAGGGAGTCTACAGTGTCTGCAACCTTACCAGATGTGACAGTAGATATCGGCTTGTTCCTGGCCTCAAGCCCGCTCAACGGCCGGTGGCGCCCCGCAAAACGGCCTCTACTGTGCTATACATATCGACGGCATTGGGTGCACGCATGCACGCACATGTTTGCAAATAGCCTCAATATTCATTCATCCCGTTTAAACGCAACCGGACCGAAGGTACTGCATCTCAAATCCACGGCACAAAATACAGTTTGAGCCTTGTCTTGCCTTGCTTTCCCTTGCCTTGCCTTACCCTACGGCGGCCCGGTCCTTTTAATCCTCCGCTCTTATACTGCGTGTACTCCGTCCGTATAGAATTAGGATGTTGGGTACCTTTGCGCATCCATATCTGCAGCTGAGATAGATACACCCACCAAACCTTAACCTTACAGGATAAAGCCCACTTGGACGGAGATTATAAGCCATATCCGCGTTGCTCTCGCGGTTAGATAGGTAGTAGGTATTTTCAGAAAGCAAGATCTCCTTTGCCAGTCCATGCGTCTAGGGGAGACGATGAAGTGCATCCGGCGATGCTACTGCGCTAAATGATGACGCTGCGTACAATACACCAGCAATCGAGGAGCAAGAAATGGAACATCTGTACAAACTGCGGGTGTTCATCATCAGCCAAGCAAGTCCGCTACCTGAAGAGTGAGCACTCAGCTAACGTTAGTGCCTCGGTGGCTTCTGTTGTTGCACTGTATTTTGCTCGCCGTCCCTTGGGACCCTAATTTTTGGTCCATCCCGTCTCTAACATCCACTAACCTACCTTACGAGGTAAAGTCGCGACGAGTTTGCCCAAATTGGCGAAAGCCAAGACAAAACGTCCCAGCTTTCCAGGGTCCCTAGACAACAATTAGTCTAACTATACAGGCCTGACAGGCGCAGGCGCACCGGTTCTTTTTGCCGCCGAGACGCCAAAGCCTAGGTTAAGTCCAAGATCTAATGTCAGAGCAAGCACTTTTTTTTTTGTTTGTTCCTACATGAGCCAGATTCTTCAGATGCCGCATTGTTTCGCTCGACTTCCTCCTCATTGGCTGCGGGCTCGGCTATGATCATGAGCTGAAGAGTTCTTGAATGATCTACGGCGCAAGACTTACTTCCAAAACGTCCGTTTATAAGCGTCGTATATCGTATACAGACCAGGCGCTGCATAGCTGTCATCGGCGCCTTGGAGGGCTTGAACCATATTAACCCATACTTTTGTCATACTACGAAACTGAGAAAAGCCACTTCCATTCAACTCGAAAACTTCCCCAAAAGATGCACAACTTTAATTACTATATTATAACTGTCCTAGCAAATGTTCGTCTTCAAGATCCATATAACTAACTTGAGCTTTGTGTGAGTGCATGCAAAAAGTCAAGGATCCTGGGAAACCTGGAACCTTGCAAAGGAGCCAGTCTGTTCATCCGCAGAGTCCGGCCCGAAAACTCTGCAGCAAGCAAAGCAAAAGCCCTTGAACGCTCTTGAGGGCAGGAGTCATAATGATACCTTGGAGTCAGAGCTTCCACAGTAATGGGGTCGATAGACTCCACGGGGCGAGCCCACCAAGGTTACACAAACAGTATTCGGCCATGTCTTCTCATTAACGAGTTAATTACATGTCCCGGTCAAGGATGGGAGGATACCGGATGTAGAGATTGAATGAATAGACGCGGTTCGTGCGGTTACCCTCCGTGAAGATCATGATTCGAAGAGCGTCCCAAAACTGCAATCACCGATCGGTTGCTTGCACAAGCTTAATTCAGAGCCAGCTCTTGACTGGCAAACCAACTGGCTCTGGGATCGAGACACGCGTGGATAATCCAGGATGACAGAAAGAGGGGGGTATGTATGGTGGGCAACCTTTGACTGTTCCATCGATTCCTGGTACCTATCACCTGCAGAAGCCACTGCATTAGGAATGCCATGGCCTGTGATGAGAACGGTAGCTACGGTATTTTCTCCTTTGCTTGCTTTCACGGAGGCCATTTAGATCAGATCCTTGATGCCTGCCAGGATGACATTGCCCACCATGTTGACTTCCAGATAGCTCTTGGCAGTGAGTGTGCAACTTCAATCTGAGTGGTGACTACAGCTGATAGTTGTCGGGTTATGGCTGAGCAGTATCAAACCAAGATATCCATTCTCGTACGATTACACGTTTCTTGTAGCAGGCTAGTGCTCTTTCGCAGTTCCAATCCGCAACACGATATACATATACAGTCCCATCTGCTTCGTTACCCATCTTCAGAAGTTGAGTGTGGTTTCGCGATGACTTCCGCCTTGCCTATCCCTGCTCAACGGTTTGGATGACATGCACCGAATTAGAGTTTCCCTGACAGACTCTAAACGGGATTCAGGCCATTTCCAAGTGAGCCGTGCACTGGTTATGATCGGTCCCCAGCCTAGGCCTTTCTCCTCGATCAGGGGTCCACGGAGATCCATTCCACTTGGAGCCTTCCAGACCATGCATGCCATGATGATCTTCAAGTCAAGGATCTCGAAGATCTATCTCATGGCTGATGTACGTAGGAAGTGTAGCCTCAGCCCGCGTCCAGTTCCAGTTCCAGTCTCGGTCTGACAATGGAAGGTCGCGCAAGACAGGTACGTAGAGCTGCAGCACCTAAACCGGCAAATTCCCCGAAATCTGCCTTCCATATTGGTTTGTTACTGCAGTACCTCCTGTATCCTTGTCAGTTGGTGGTGATCTTCTAACCCCCAGGGCTTGTTCATAATCCGTCGACCAAACTGCGAGTAAACCAAGGTACACATCTGGCTACTGGGTATATGGCATAGGCCCGTTGAGGCGGCCGCGCCCGGGGTTGCTTGTGTCCAGGACTCTACGTGTAAGTCAAAGTCCAGAGTCTAGATCGCAATAACAGACCCCTATTTCTATTCTTAGGATACCACTGCAACAAGAGCTTAGAACATTTATTGTTGAATCCCAAAGCACTGTCACACATTAATGACGCAAGGTTTTCAAGTATCTCGTGAGTTCCTCGGCTCGACGGGTATCAGATGCTTGTCACCGAGTCTGTCAATTGCAACCCCATGATCTCGCTCTTTTACCCATGGACCAAGGCACCTAGTAAGGAATATACTCGCCACATATTCTCAGTATCTGTGCAATATGTCCAAGTCATGATAGTCCAGAATATGGAACCTTTCGCATGTTTACAACCATTTATTAGGCAAGTTTATTAATATTTGAACCACATCCCTTGAGGAGTTCTGAGTTCTTGTTCTTGTCGCATCTCAGCGAACATCCATACGTATCTGTCTGTTTAGGCAAAGCCTTTGGCGAGTTGCCAGAAGTTGTCCATCTTAGTGCGGGCCAGAGCATCTCTCGCTTCCGAGTCTGTCTCACACACTTTACTTCCCCATTTTCTGAATGCTCGCGCCTTCTCTTCGCCCTCAAAGACAAGCTTGCATTCGTTCATCGACATATCCTTAAGCTCGCCGTTATCCTTTTCGGCGAGAAGCCAGTCGCGTGTGGCGCCTTGTTTTCCGTCTCGGTCTCTTGACGGCGAATTCTCGGTCCAGTCGATTCGGTTAAGCATGAGCTTCTTGTACTTCTTGATACTCCATTCGCCTCCTTCTACAATCACCAAATTGAATTTGGGGTGCATGACGCATATGCCTGTAAGTGCCAGTTGCTCAGCGTTCATGCCGATCTTGTAACGGTGTTGTCCATTCGCTAGGCTTCCAATCTTGAAAACCAGCATGTGAATTCCCTTCTCGGCGTCTTTTTGTTGATTTGTCGCGAGTTTGTCGTGTTTCTGATCCTTGGTGAGTTTCCTTTCTTCGTTTGTTTCGACGTGTTTCTGGTGGCGTTCCGCAATCTCTCGATTGACGCGCGCTTCGACAGCAGTTGGATCCTTGACAGCAACTAGATAAAACATTAGCATGTGATTGAGTCAACGAGATCGTATGTTAGACTCACCGTCACCAAGAACTCGCATCAGGTTGCCCTTCTTGACCTTGGGAGGCGGAGCTGGTACCAATCCCAAGCGAATTTTAGCTTGCATTTCTTTTAGCTCAGCCATTCGTCGTTGTCGCCTCAACTTCGCTTGTTCTCTCGAAGTCAGGAACATAGGCTTCGCCGCCGGAACGTGTCGATCTTGAGGTGGCTCGAGTGCGACCGGATGCTGAATATATTCAGTGATGATGCTGTCGGCCGTTGTAAGTTTGAGTTTCGAAGGGTCATCCAGCATGTCATAGCTTCCTCCGTCAACAAGTCCTTCATCCCACCACTCAATCTCTGGCGGTGCATCCACGACATAGTTCCTTTCAACATCTAGATCGTCGTCGATACCAGCTTTTCGAGTTTGCTCTGCAATTCGTTTTTTCATCGCCTCCAAGGCGGCTTGCCGACGAAGAGCATTGGCTTGGGCGATATATTTGCCCTTCTGGTTGAATACAAGTGATCTTGACTGTCGTCCCTTCCCTCCACCAGGTTGTGTTGAAAGACTAGGATCGTAGTAGGGGTTCTCTCCATTCTGCTTATTGACCAAGCCCGACCTCGTGGCGTCTTGCGACCGGACCTTGTCTGTTCGCCCACTTGATGGCATTGGCGTCGATTCCTTTGATTTACTTGCGGGCTTATATGATCCTAGATCCTCCAAGGCAGGATGAAGTCCAACGTTTAGGCCCCCCTTTGCCTTGCTGGTTCCGATTGCTGCGGCGACTCGAGCCTTGAGTGCAGCCATCCTGTCCGCAGCAGACTCGATCTTTTGCACTCGCGATGAGGCATCGTGGCGAGGGCCGAGCCCATGGGATTGGTTGTTGCGATCCATCACTGTAGCTCAACGATGCCTGATCGTTTAGTTGAGGCTACAAAGACACTGCCTTTACAGCTGTGCTAAGGAGCGCCTTTGGAAGATCAAGAATTTCAACTGCGAATTATGGCGCGTATCAGCAGTAAAAATTCGGTTGGATGGTCCGGCGATCGTGGTTTCGGTGATGCGCGTGCAATAGATACAGCTTTTAAGATGATGCAAATGGCAAGGTCAGTAAGAGCCATGCGTGGAGACGCTGAGTAGCGTGCAAGACTGGCTCCATGGATCGGTCTAAAATTCTGCCGGGCCGCACCGCCAAAAAATTGTTCTCTCGCAAAGGTCCCCACTGCCTCTACGATTTACCTTCACTTCGCATAGTGCACTGGGAATGGATTTCGTCAGTTAACCCAAAGACGTCGCTCAATCGCCAAATTATTCGCTCGAAAGGGCGGCAATAACGTCACCATGAATATCGCACAACCGGTCGCGTCCGGGGTAGAGAGCGTCGAGTTTACGTTCTTGTCGCCAAAGGAAATCCGAGCAATCTCTGTCAAGCGAATTGAGAATCCCGAAACCTTCGACAACCTTCTCAATCCTGTACCAGGCGGTCTCTATGACCCTGCCCTCGGATCTTGGGGCGATGCGCCGTAAGTTCCACTGGCATACCAAGATTGACAAAGACAGCCTCTCACAGCGCAATCACAGATGCACAACATGTAACTTGAACCAGGCTACATGCCCCGGCCATGCTGGACACATTCAACTCCCAGTGCCAGTCTATCATCCAGTATTCATGGACCAAGCTTATCGACTCCTGAAAGCTGCCTGCGTCTACTGCAAAGGATTCCGACTTCCTCAGAAAGAACTACACAAGTATGTGTGCCAACTAAAACTTCTTCAGCACGGCTTGATTCAGGAGGCTCACGTAGTGGGTGCCATTGGCGATAACGAGCTGGCCATCGAGCTCGGGGACTTCTCTGAATTGGAAAGTGAAGCTGAGGAGGAGGGCGGCACCAACTCGATCGATAACGTAACACGCGCAAGAGACAAGTACGTTGACAAGTGTCTTAGCGGTATTAAGATCAAGAGAGGCGACACAAAGAGAGGGAAACACGAGGGATCGAGCGAAATGCGTCGTGAGATTATTAAGGAGTTTCTGGCAGAAATCACCAAGCGCAGAGTTTGCGCTAGCTGTGGTGGCATTTCACCTTCATACCGCAAGGATCGATTTGTTAAAGTTTTTGAGAGATCACTATCTGATAAGGACAAGGCCAAGATGGCTCAGAAGAATTTCAAGCAGGCCGATGCTATGGCCAGGGTCCACCAAGCTGCAACCAAACAGAAGCCCGATGGATACTCATCCGACGAGGGCGTTGCAGATGTGGCTTCTCCTACTCGTGAGACTTCCCACGTTAATGGAGATATCACCGATCAGGACATAGAGATGATAGATGCGGACACGGCTTCTACTTCTTCTTCTCCACAGCGGTATATCAGCGCCATGGAGGTTCGAGCTCGACTCAACGAGTTGTTCACCAAGGAGCAAGAATTGGTTTCCCTCCTATACAACGCGAAGCCCCCGACCCGCAGCTCTACCAAAGTCACGCCCGACATGTTCTTTTTGACAACCATCCTAGTTCCTCCCAACCGCTACCGCCCCGAAGCTCGAACAGGCGAGTCCGAGATTTCTGAAGCCCAGCAAAATTCTCTTTACAAAAATATTCTCAGAGGCTGTGGAACGATCGCGCGTCTACACAGGGAGTTACAGGTGGGAAAAGCCGATGTCAACAGGATGCATCAGGCCTCAGCAGAGCTTCAAGAGTCGGTCAACGCGCTCATCGATAAGAATAAAAACCCGGTTCAAGGTGCTGCAGCGAAGCGCAACGAGGATGGCATCAAGCAGAAGCTCGAGAAGAAGGAAGGTCTCTTCCGAAAGAACATGATGGGTAAGCGTGTTAACTACGCCGCTCGAAGTGTCATCTCACCCGATCCCAATATCGAGACCAACGAAATCGGTGTGCCACCTGTCTTTGCGAAAAAGTTGACGTATCCCGAGCCAGTGACCAGTCACAACTTCAGAGACATGCAACAAGCTGTCATCAACGGTGTCGACAAATGGCCTGGCGCTTTCGCCATCGAGAATGAAAATGGCCAGATCGTCAACCTTCGCAACAAATCAGTCGACGACCGTGTGTCTCTCGCAAATCAGCTACTGGCTCCCACAAGCAGCAATGCTGCTAGGACCCGGAACAAGAAGGTCTACCGCCATCTGACCAATGGCGATGTTGTCCTGATGAACCGGCAGCCAACACTTCACAAACCGTCTATTATGGGACATCGAGTTCGAGTTCTCCCTGGCGAGAAGACGATTCGAATGCACTACGCCAACTGTAACACATACAACGCTGATTTCGATGGTGATGAGATGAACATGCATTTCCCGCAGAACGAAGTTGCCCGCGCCGAAGCCCTCCAGATTGCCGACACTGATCACCAATACCTATCTGGTACTGCGGGGAAACCTCTCCGAGGTCTCATTCAGGATCATATCTCGGTATCCGTTGCTCTCTGTAACCGCGACACATTCTTCACCAAGGGCGACTATCAACAACTGGTTTACAACGCATTGCGGCCCGAGAGTGGCCACATTGTTGGCGAGAGAATCGAACTTGTTGCCCCTGCAGTGATCCGACCTGTAGCTCGATGGACTGGCAAGCAGGTCATCACCACCATCTTGAAGAACATGCAGCCTCCCAACTGCGGCGGGCTTTCCATGAAAGCGGAAACGCAAATCAAAGCCAGTCAGTGGGGTGTTAACTCTGAAGAAGGAACTGTTGTTTTTCAGGATGGCGAATTCATCACCGGTATTCTGGATAAGTCACAGATTGGTCCCAGCTCTGGTGGTGTCATCCACGCTGTTCATGAGATTTATGGCCCGGCTGTTGCGGGTAAGCTCTTGAGTAGTCTCGGTAGGTTGCTCACGAGGTATCTCAACATGAGGGCTTTCTCCTGTGGTATGGATGATTTGAGACTTACGCCTGAGGGAGAGCAAGCACGGCGAGAAGCGCTTGTGCCTGCCGACTCAGTGGGTCTCAAAGTTGCATCTTCCTACGTTTCTCTCGAGCAGGACCCAGGTCCTAGAGATCCTCTGCTATTGGAGCGTCTGGAAGAGGTACTTCGCGACGACAGCAAACAAGAAGGTCTGGATCTTCTGATGAAGGAAGGTCTTAGTAAGATCACGGACAAGATCCAGACAGCTACCATGCCTGTTGGTCTCGAGAAGGCTTTCCCCTTCAACCAGATGCAAGCCATGACAACATCCGGTGCCAAGGGATCCAGAGTCAATGCCTCGCTGATTTCTTGCAACCTTGGTCAGCAGGTTTTGGAGGGTCGGCGTGTCCCTATCATGGTCAGCGGCAAGTCATTGCCATGCTTTAACCCATTCGAGACTCATGCTCGAGCTGGCGGTTATATCGTGCAGCGCTTCCTTACAGGGATCCGGCCTCAAGAGTACTATTTCCATCACATGGCCGGTCGAGAAGGTCTGATCGATACTGCTGTTAAGACGTCCCGCTCCGGTTACCTACAGCGATGTGTTATCAAGGGTATGGAGGGTTTGACGGTCGCTTACGATACCACCGTGCGAGATGCAGATGGCTCCATGATCCAGTTCCTGTACGGCGAGGATGGTCTCGATGTTTCCAAGCAGAAGTATTTGACTGATTTCAGCTTCATCCTGGAGAACGTCACATCAGAGGCTTCACAGCTCCGTTACGACCCCAGCGTTGGCGACCGCCTGGGAATGCACCGCGATGCGATCACCAAATACATGAAGAAGGCTCTCAAGCACACCAACATCAAAGATCCCAAGGCTCAGGACCCGATCTCAGGTCTCTTCAACCCTGCCACGACCGCGTTCGCCACATCTGAGAACTTCTACAAGGCCATGACTTCATACATCAAGGAGAACAAGGATGGCCTTGTCCGGGACAAATCGGATAAGAACAAGCTTGCACTCTCTCGTGTGAGCCTCAACAAGAAGAATGCGGAGATGCTGTTCGCGATGAAATACTTGCGGTCTCTTGTGGAGCCTGGAGAAGCTGTCGGTATCGTAGCGGGTCAGTCTGTTGGTGAGCCTTCGACGCAAATGACATTGAACACCTTCCATTTGGCTGGTCACTCTGCAAAGAACGTCACGCTGGGTATCCCTCGACTGCGTGAGATTCTCATGACAGCTAGCGACAAGATCTCCACCCCAGCCATGTCTATTTACCCAATCGAGGAGATGTCTGTAGAAGATGCAGAGATCTTTGCCAAGTCCATCTCAGTGTTGCCTCTTGGGTTCATTCTCGATAACATCAACGTTGAAGAGAAGGTTGGCCAAGGCAAGATTTACGGTTCGGCCAAGATTTACAAGGTCGATATACAGTTCTTCGACTCGGAGGAGTACACCAAGACATATGCCATCAATATCTCGGACGTTGTCGAGGCTGTTGAGAGGAAGCTCCTCCACCGGCTACTGGCTCTTGTGAAGAAGGACATCAGGAAGCGAATGACAATGTCTACAATGGCCACTCCCGATGTTGGCGCCAAGGCTGGTGTTGTGGAGACGGCTGCTCCCAATGCTGAAGCTGCCGGCAATTTCGATGATGATGAAGACGATGAGGATGGTGATGATGACGCGACGAATGCCAAGCAGCGAGCCAAACGAAGTGAGGCAGTGTCGTATGGACCCAACGATGATGACGACGATGCCGTGCAGCAGGAAATGGAGCGGGATGCCGGTGACGATGATGCTGATGAGGATGAAGATTTCGGTGGCAGCCCCCAGCAGGCGGAAGGTGACGGGGATGGTGACGATGTCGACTGGTCTGCAAAGGCACGAACCAACCGGGTCCTTGAACAATACGCCGAGGTTACAGACTTCTCGTTCGACGAGAAGACGGGAGCCAGCTGCAGTTTCACACTGGAGTACGATTCAACTATTCCCAAAGTCCTCATGCTCAACCTCGTTCAAGACGCTGTGAAGAAGACGGTGATCCAGGAGATTTCTGGCGTCGGTGCCTGCACCCTTGTCGAGGAGAAGGACACGAAGGTCATCCATACAGCGGGTGTGAACCTGCAGGCAATGCAGCGATACAGCGATTTCATCGACCCCAACCGCATCCAGACCAACGACATCGCTGCCGTACTGGCCGTGTACGGTGTTGAAGCAGCTCGCCAAAACATCGTGCAAGAACTTGCCGGCGTCTTCGGATCTCACGGCATCAAGGTGGACAACCGCCACCTGAACCTGATCGGAGACCACATGACGAGAAATGGTGGATTCACACCTTTCAACCGAATGGGTCTGAAGGGTAACGTCAGCCCCTTCACTAAGATGAGTTTCGAGACGACGCTCGCATTCCTCAAGGACGCTGTGCTGGATGGTGATTGGGACGATCTGTCTACGCCCAGTGGTCGGCTGGTGATGGGTAGACTTGGAAAGGTTGGCACAGGTGGCTTCGATGTTTTGGCGCAACTTCCCACATATCATGTTGATTCTTTGGCGTAATTTGGTCTGTAATAAAAAGAGTAGATACAATCAATTTGATCGATTATATAATACTTGTTCGAATAAGCCGTTGAATCCCTCGCGTCCGTCAACAGAGTAAATAGTCCCATGGAGCCAGTTTTGGAGGCTGTAGAAGTCGAGGTACAATAATGCAAATCTCCATCGGGTTTGACAATTGCACGATGCAGTCAGTTGATGATGAATGAATGGGTGAGCGAGTGACTTGGCACTTGCGACTATTTCCACAGGCTGTGGCGATGAGTCATTTAATATGGATCGTGACGGTTTGGAAATGTGGTAAATGTTAGGCTCCCCTCGCAGCCGGCTATTGTGCACTGTGTCAGTTCACGATTAGGCAATGGGACCAGGTACCATGTGGCGCAAGAATTCTGTTGACATCAATCAGACGCGCATGTGCGGTCAAACACGCTACGGTATTCACGTTTGGAATCGAGAGGGAGATGGCGCGCGATGGCGATTAAGCTACATACAATCCATCAATAGCAAATCACACGAGGGACGAGAAGTGATGATCAAAGACCGGTGGTCGATTGCGTAGGGCAGCTAACTAGCTTGCCATTTAATATACATCCCAACTGTAGAAAGCATGTTCCTCGTGAACGCCTTGATTATCCCCTAACCATGATATCCCTCGTTTCAAATCAAAAAGTCGTGATCCTCCCAAATACCCATGTGTGAGATCGCTTAGTTACGCTCACCGCGGAGGCGGCGGGCGAGCTGGATGTCCTTGGATTGGATGGTGACACGCTTGGCGTGGATGGCGCAGAGGTTGGTGTCCTCGAAGAGGGAGACGAGGTAGGACTCAACGGACTCCTGGAGAGCACCGATGGCAGAAGACTGGAAGCGGAGATCAGACTTGAAGTCCTGGGCAATCTCACGGACCTGTTTGTCTCATGTTAGTATATGTCAAGTGATGATTGATATATATTGGTGGTGCTCACCAGACGCTGGAAGGGGAGCTTTCGGATGAGGAGCTCGGTCGACTTCTGGTATCGTCGAATCTCACGGAGAGCGACGGTACCAGGCTTATAGCGGTGAGGCTTCTTGACACCTCCGGTAGAGGGGGCGGACTTGCGGGCTGTTGGTGATGATGTTAGTGATTATGTTTTTATGTATCAAGACGTGTCGCGTCGAGATGAAGTCGCGGTGAAGACTTACCGGCCTTGGAGGCGAGCTGCTTGCGAGGGGCCTTGCCACCAGTGGACTTTCGGGCGGTCTGCTTAGTGCGAGCCATTGTTGAAGATTGATGTGATGAAAAGGTTAAAAGAGGATGTGGTTGATGATGGTTGTTGTTGTTGATGATTGTGGGGGTGGAAGGCTGAAGTGGGTGTGTGATGCAGAAGGAAAAGTCGAGAGAGGGAGCAGGCGGGGGGATTCCTTTATACCTGAGTGTGCAGGCGGCGGCTGATCTGAGTGCAGTGGACCGTGCGCGCTGATTGGAGTGTGTTTTTTGCAATCACCCACCGAAAATGGAAATATGGGGCCCTGGCGAAAAATGCACCACTGATTGCAAAAAAAAGGTGCTCGCGTGCTAATTTTCTATTGGCTCCAATTTCCATTTGTCCTGTCTGCACGCGTAAGGTAAGGTAGCGCCCCACGCACGCTTGTCAAAGTCACCCACCCGTTGGAATCTGAATCTCTATTTTGCCAGGCAGCCAATGGCGAATTTGCTGTCCCAGGCCATGAATTTCAGTCCAGGCACCCGATTATTCCGATAATTGACTGAGGCGAAACTCGTCCCGGGGAAACGGGCCATAAGGTAGCCAGTCACAGTCCACTCTGGGGAACATGTCGCTATCTCGTTCCCGTTACAGTCTTTGTATGCCTTGTGTGATGTTGGATGTGATGGATTTTTTGGTCTTTGTAGTCTGCTGTATTGTAATGCTTGGTGGTCAGTCTATGACTGGCTGTAACTTTATGTGTTCTCAATTGCTTAGACTGTACGTAATGTTATTATGGTAAATGTGCAAGACGATAATTATTAATATTCTTTCCATTTAATGCCTTGGTACTCTCTTGTTGAGCTTTAATTGACATCATCGGATTCTTTCACTTTTTGTGTTGGTATCTGAGTATCAAGTTGGGCATTTTAAGTTGTTAGACATGTTTAATGATATAGTTTACCTTGTTCAACGAAACAGTAAACTCACACAACCGTAACGTAATTCGCCACAGACGATACACAATGAGTCACAATAGCTTAGAGTTTATGCCATAAGGTCTATAACAACATTTCAACAACTTTACCACTTTACAGTACGTCCATGTTACACACATGATCTAACAAACATATTGTGGTTAAAAACTACCCTACAACGAGACTTTACACTGGTGAGACAATATAGCATGAGTGGCTCAAGTTTAATTGGCTGGGGTGCGTGTTATGCTGCTGAGTGCCGGAAGCTTGAGAGCCTGAGACCGACCACCCCGCTTTCGATTTCAAAAATCAACGCAAGCCGAATTTTTAATTCGTCGGCTCAAAAATTCGCGTCACTAGGCACTTACGCTCACAGATCGCGTCGCCCGGCAGGGATCAAGATCACACAGTGGGTCCAGCCAACTGATCCCGATTCTGGCCCACTCGTACTTAAGCTCTCCCACTCCCGCGCTTCATTGCTACATCTCATACTCGAACACTTTCATCCAACGACTCTCTACATCCACTGCACATTACTATACACTACCAGTGTATACACCAACCACGCAACTAAACGACCAACTCTCCCTCTATCACAATGACTGGACGTAAGTAGCACTCCGCCTCTGCCTCTGCATACTCTCGCTCGACCACCACCGACGCGATGCGGACGCGCCTCGTGTTCTCCCTCCCAAGCTTACACTTCTATCAACAGGCGGCAAGGGCGGCAAGGGTCTCGGCAAGGGCGGCGCCAAGCGTCACCGAAAGATCTTGCGAGACAACATCCAGGGTATCACCAAGCCCGCCATCCGACGTCTCGCTCGCCGAGGTGGTGTCAAGCGTATCTCTGCCAGTAAGTTGCTCACCATACGCCGCAGACTCGACCGTGCCTAACACACCCGACAGTGATCTACGAGGAGACCCGCGGTGTCCTGAAGACCTTCCTCGAGGGTGTCATCCGTGACGCCGTCACCTACACTGAGCACGCCAAGCGCAAGACAGTCACATCCCTTGATGTTGTCTACGCCCTGAAGCGACAAGGCCGCACCCTCTACGGTTTCGGTGGTTAAGCTCGCTCTGTTTTACATGCTGTTACGAATCTTTGCGGTCGACTGCTTGCTGCGCAGGACCATGTAGGGTGTTTCATGACGACAAATGGGTCCGGTCTTGTTTTTGGGTGTTCTGTATCATAGGGAAACGGGGGGTTACATTTGGGGATAATCGAACATGCCCTTGAGGCGATCTTGATCATCACATAGTGCCAATTCTTCTAATCGTAGTGAATATCTTGCTGTACTCCGTAAATCATGTGTGAACCATGACCACAGCCACGCGCAGACTTGCTCGCGCCAGTGCCTACGCGTTCAGATAGTCGCGTCGGGTGGGATGTTTGTTATGTGCTGGTTCTGTTGACGCGAGTGGATGTCCTACCTGCTACATGCCGTTGTGACACGTTTACGGACCTAGGTCGCCAACAATGCTTTCATGAACGGGTCTGATTTACCTCACGATTAGGATAGTTGATGGCATTTTATGAAGTATTGCCTATCTTTATTTATCTATTATCGTCAAGAAGTGCGCCGTGCAGCTTTCCACATACTCCAAGTTGATGGGTATATTGTCGTAGAGCTTCAGAGGGTATATTTTGATGGAAGGATGCGGCTAAGGTCACGTGGTTTGGCGTTATCTCCTTTCTTTGTAGATGACTTCTAATACTCGCGTTCTGGGACGGTTTTTGACGACTTTCATATTCTGTGTCGTTGAAGCAAACTGCCTCTCTCTCACTATATTACGCATTAAAGCACTCCGCGCACATCAGTATCCAAAGTTTGGCTTCCGGGGGAAACGTAGGTCGACGTCTACAACAGGCAAAGCACCACTTAGACATTAACAGTGGAGAGATGTTTGACGGCTGGCTTCGACATAAGGCGCGCGTCGAAAACGTCAGCACCCAGCCATACCAGCCCCAAATGACACCTCTTAAAAAACACAATTCTATTGTTGGTCTCAATGTCAATGTATTGGCTCACTCACATCACAGACTGCCAAAGTCTCAGCCTACCCTGGAGGACGACGTCAAAAACTGAGTGTCAAGTTGGAGACAGCTGGTAGCCTCTCATTAACCGCTGTTGCACTGCCTTCACCAATGAGTCACTTCACTGCGTATTCATTGGGACCTGTCGAGATAATACGAACGCAACAGGCCTCGATGACTGAACAGATACCGTTCTGGAACAATCTATACCTCACCTTGTGATCAGTATCCTGGACCTTGGTAACTGCGACAGGAGTGAAATTGATGGCTCTGAAATTCGCCGATACGTAACGTATTTGCAACCCGTAGATACGAAGCAGGGGCAAACAGATCTAGGCACGCATGTCACTTGATAGATCAATATTCGGATACATCTCGTGCTCTTCTCAATCGGCCGAAGGTATCGGATTACGGAGCCTACGGGTGGCGAGAACAAAGGATCGTCGGGCCTGGACCACGTGGATGTTTGCTAAAATTAGAGGCCACCGCAGACGCAGACGCAGACACAACCGGGGGTGGAATTCCCCATGTAGGCTCATGCCTCGGTAGTATTCAAATGTATACAGGAGAGAAAAACGTTGGCATTGATCAACTATTACTCAGCCTTGAAGGTGGCTAAATGATGACGGGGATTACAAATGGCTCGAGAAGTTAGACATGATCGGATTACTCTGGAAACCCGAGAGCGACGGAGATAATGGCCATGGCCAAATTCATAGCCCAACTCTCGGCAATGGGGTTTGTCATTAAGCTATGCATGCATGAGCCCCCCCCACACGGACAAGCCGAACGGTGGAAGCTGGAAATCAAAGATCAGATCTATCTGTACGGCTAATAAATGTACTGTAGATTTCGAGATGGATATCTGGAAGCAATGATGGAACAACCATGTCGTACAGAGAAACGCCTTAACCAGTCAGCCGGTACCGGCTTACATCGAATCGAATAGTGTACTGTTTAAGACCCCTGTAACGTAGCATAACAATGCCTCAAGCATTATTTCTCACGCAGCTTGGGAATTGCTCAGCTCTGTTAATCTTTTACTCATCCTGTTCGCCGACGACAAATAAATCGGAGGGCTGAAGAGCCGGATGGCTGACAAGATGCTTATGTGCAAATTGCATCGTATCTAGTGCCGGAGGAAACACATTGGCATGTTACTCACACCGGAGTTGAGCACGGACAGGCGGTAAAGACTATTGGTAGTTACTATAAGCCATCGAATATACTGTGCGCGGGTAGGGAGATAGATGCTCAGACTCCAATAGTGATAGATGGATCGCCCGGTGCCGGCCTCAGCCGCCGCCGTTGCGGGCACGGGTACTGTGCTGAAATTTCGCCGCCAGCCCTACGCGGACCCAGCGGACGGAAGAGCAGCACCTAGTCCCAGGTAGGCCACACTATGGCTAAACGTTTGGTAGAGCTGAGAATTAGCTGACATTCATTTCACGTTGCAGTCGAGACTGTACATGTCACTTCTTAGTTCTCGGACCGGGGAAGCAAGATCGAGATGAACATGGCGGTGCAACTCAAAGTCATGAGCTTTTGCCGACAAAGTCGCACCCCCAGCCCAAATGACATGTAACTACATCTTGCATGTTTTACACAGACCCAGTTACGTAGGGTGGTTCCAACGATGAAGGATTTTAATTTCGTGCCTATGGCCCGTAAGTTCCATCCATATTATCCTGGTTCAAAGTGCCGAGTTATCACCCCGGAGCGTTTGCGGATTTATTGCCTGCCTACCTACATACTCATGCATCTTTCCGGATAGGTATTATTATCAGAAAGAGTCACACGCTCCCTGATCATCTATAATGGGAAGTGCTGTCCGAGCATCGGGGAACCGAAGTGATCATCAAAGCTGTCCGAGGAGTTAATCGTGCCGGAAAACCCGTTGTGCTGGGACATGGAGGCAGCTCAGTCAGTTCGCGGAGAGACAGAACACAAAGGCTTCTAGAAACAGGTGGGACCAAACAAGATCGATCTGGGCAGCTTAACAATGGACTCTAAAATCAGTGCTTGTGGCTTAGCTTCCAATGAGCCACACGTCTGATTGGCTGGAGCACAAAGTCCGATAGCATCCGACGGCTGATAGCGGATCGGTCAGGCCGAGAATGCACTGTAACGAAGAGTTTGAAGAAATGCTCATCCAATTATATCATTCCATTTCATCGATTGTTGAACTTTTCCCGACCAGCGAGATGCGACCAGGGTCGGTTCCTGCATCGAGCGAGTGTGTACACCGTATCCCCATGATCAATAGGTAGGATGGGATAGAGATTTTTTCTTTCTTGTTTTTGTGTCTTTACCCTATCGAGCAGTATCCTCCGGATAGGTGGTAACGCTTGAACAGGTGTTGTCTTGAATCAACGAGACAGTCACATACATGTACATGCATGGTATGGTTAGTCACACCATAGGGCGTGTCATACGACGACTCTGCAAATATTTTTCTTAGCTCCCCTGATTTGAGTTCCAAGGCTCCCCAGGACTGGCCAACAACTGGCAGCTAGGTCGAAATGTCGAACCGTGATGAATCAACATACGACGACATGTCTCATGTGACCTTGGCCAAGAGTCATCATGTGATTACAAATGGTGGGGTAGAGATTCGCATAGAGTGTGGCGGAATCTGAAAGAGTGGCGTCGGAACCAGATGACAAACCATGAGGTGTGGCTGTGCGAGGGAGCCAGCGCGAGGGGATACGTATCGCATCACAAAACAAAGGTGAAAGAAAGGATCGGCGGGGCTAGACTACGTCAGTGGAACCCTTCAAGAGGTCGAAAAAAACTCGAGCGTGCTGGGCCAGGCTAAGATTTTCCTGAGCAGCGTCAGAGTCCAAGGAATTGAGAGAGCCTATTGGGCACCGGTTCTGATGGGCCCCTATCGGCGTCAGAGCCCTGCAGCCTTGGGTGCAAGCTGGCCTTGGCCCTTGAACCCGAACCTTGAACAAACCTAAAATGATACGTACCTTTGCTTGATACGGGCATGCATCTCTGGATCCCCGGAGTGGAGTGGACATGTCCGTTGCGGGAGGCTTGGGGGCTTTGACGAGTGAGTCTCGGGGCCCAATTAGTCAGTCAGTCAACACCTCGCTGTTCGGTTTGCTCGTCTCGCGAGGAGGGAGAGGAAGAGGGACGGGATGCGATGGGACTGACGGGATATTTGAAATCAAGAGGAGAGGATTATACGGTCGCAAATTATCGTCAGTGCACCATTGAGAAGGGACTGGAAGCGACCTGAAGCAGCGGGAAGATCAGCAGCCATATGGTCATATCGAATGGTGACCCAGACAGACATCATCATCATCAGCATCATCATCCATGATCAATCAGCCATCATTCATCTATTATTTCACCAGGAGCAAGTGAGTGCACTACACTACACACATACCTACGTAGTAGTGCGTCGCATAACTGCCAATCCGCCGCTGACCTAGGGAAAAAAACGAAGCAAGACAACGGCTTCGAGTCTGGCGTGACGATATACATTATCCACACACCACGACATACTTACCTACCGTGGTACATTAATTACTTCACAACCTGTCGAGGTTGCATACCACACGCACACGGCACCCACCCTCATCGCATCCAATTGTCCAAGAGTCGTCAAGCCCACACCACCATTACATATACCGGGTTACATACCGCAAATCGACCTCACTCACTCACTCCCTGCTGCGGTACTCTCTTCCAGGTCTGCTGCTGGGGCATACGCTAGGTACCCAGCAATTCTTTCCAGATCCCGGCCTCGGTGTTGTCCTGTGCATCATCGAGTGGGCCCAGGGTCTTTTTTAGTCTCGGCCCGGTGGGGGTGCACCTAGTGACTTCATCGACTCCAGCACTGTTCTGTACCTACCTTATCCATCAGTCTTTTGGCTTCCATCACTCACACCTTGCTCATCTAAACGGTCCCTGCTTTCTTTAAAAAGCGACCATTCCCGCCTTTCGCCACTTTCTCCCAACTCTAAACATAAACTCATCTTTTACAACATCACCATGTTATCGATCCCTCGACTACATCAACAGCAACTTCAGCTCCAACAACAACTACAACACAACTCTTCCCACTCTCAGCAGCACCAGCAGTATCCCTACCCTCAGAACTGCCATACCGAATACAACTCTGCCGCCTATTCTGACCTTCCTCGATCGACTTACGAAGACGAGATCACTGCTTTTAGTCAACAACTTCCCACCGACCTCATGCAGCCCGAAACTTGGGGAGCACTTGCCCAGCAGACTCACAGGTTGCCTCGTGGGACTCATCAGCGCGAGTCTTCTTTGTCGTCTCTAGGGTCTTCAACAGCTGGGCCTGCCTCGCCCTTCAACCACAACACATCGAACCCACATATTGCAATCACCGACACAAACGACCAGAGCAACCCATCATATTATCACCTGGCCAAGTCGATGGCTCCCTATGCTGGATACCAGACTTGCGGAGGCTTGGAGCAGAATGCTATGCCTGAGATGGCATATCCAATCACTCTTTCAGGACCAAGCAGCAAGCCAAGAATGGACCGGACTTTGATGCAAGCTCCCGACTTCTCTGGTGGCTCATCGCGGTCACACCCTGCCTCAGTGGCGAGTTCCATCGCGGGTGACTCACCTGCTACTCCTACAGTTGGCGAAGCAGACAACTCGGAGAGAAGGCGAAAAGGTAATGCTCTCGATGACGGCCTCATGTCCATGAACACAAGCTCACATTCTTATTACCCAGGTTTTGCCAATGCTCCAAAACTTGACAGAACCATGACAGACATTTATGCAGACGAACTCTACAGCCCCAACTTTGCCATCACATCAACTCCTCCCTCTCAAACTCAGGTATCTTTATCACCTACAAACGATGTCTTCAGTCAGCGACTCAATGCCGCCAACAACCAGCATCTAAGTGCAGCTCAATCGCCAGTCTCTAGCAACTCGCGAGATAGGTCGCCTTTCAGAACTGGGTCGCCTCTCGCCCCTTCTCCCGCCCATGATTTTGGCAACCATGGACTTCCACAGAACTTGACGTTCAACAGTGCACAGCGTATGCGCGAGCAGAACAAGGCAAACCAAGATGCTCAGGTCATGCGTCAACAGATGAACATGAAGCAGGAGCCCGAGACTCCCAAGACCATCTCTCCCAAGGATGCTATTCTTGAGTTCAACGAGTCCGAGGGTGACAACAATTTCCCTTTGTTTCCTCAGAGTTCTTCGGGCTTCGATCTGGACCAGTTCCCAAAGTCTATGGTTAGCTCTCAAGAATCTATGCACGACACCCACAGCCAAAACCACTTCAACTTCCTGTCATCGCATGCAGCCAATGGAATTTCGGTGCCTCAACAGTACCCGTTCATCGCACACCCGCGGATGAACCACGAGACACCACCTCGCCTGAGCTCCGCTGGATCGAGCTCGAACGAATCGCGGAATGTCACTCCTGCAACCCGTCCCGGCAGTACTGCTGCTGACGGCGGCACTTACACTTGCACATATCATGGCTGCACATTGCGATTTGAAACTCCAGCGCTACTTCAGAAGCACAAGCGGGAAGGCCACCGACAGACCCAGAATCTTGGGCCTTCGCAACCTCGCAATATGGGTATGACATCTGCATTGTTGAACACGCAGGCGGGCCCTCATCGTTGCGACCGGATTAACCCAAGCACTGGCAAGCCCTGCAACACTGTCTTCTCTAGACCATATGATCTTACTCGCCATGAGGACACCATCCACAACGCTCGCAAGCAAAAGGTGCGATGTGACCTTTGCACTGAGGAGAAGACATTCAGCCGTGCGGATGCTCTAACCAGGCACTATCGCGTATGTCATCCGGACGTGGAACTTCCAGGCAAGCATCGTCGACGAGCCGGTGCTTGAGTTGCACCCGTGGCGTGCGTGGCCCGGCTCAACAGGCCAGCCGGCCAGCATAGCATACTCGCCAAGAGACAAGCCTCCTGCCGATGAGAACCCCCTGAAGACGGTTCAAGGCACCCCAGGATTGGCGCCGTGCCGTTACTCTGGGCTCCCTAGATGATGCCGCATGACGTTGACCACCGTCGAAACAAGGCTTGGCGGTTGTGGACCGATCACCGCAAGGCTTCAGTTTGCTTGAATCGGGTTGGTCGACAAAGTGCCAAACCGATAGCGCCCTGGGCCCTAGTGCGGGCAGGTGGGTCCAAGGGTCCCTCCTGCAGGAAGGGTCCTTTCCGGTCAATCTGGCTACGTCATGAGCCATCCACCCATTACGGTTGTGACATCATATGGGCCCACCCAAGTCTCAGTCACCGACCAGCATCCCTCCCCGATACTCCCTTATGATGACATGGCGTCCGTCATGGATAGCGGACTGTCATTCGTTGTCATTGTACATTATCCTGATTCCAGTTGTTTCGTCTGATTTGGCACCTCATCGAAGGATATTTCCTATGCGACTTGTATGTGTATCTATCTCTTGTACTAGGTCATCTGGCCGGCCAGAACTACCTCATGTTTAATATGGAAAAGGTTGGATTGAATTGGATTGGATTGATTGATTGGGAATTGGTCTAGACAAAAAGAAAACAGGAGCGTTTGGGTTTTGTTTACTACAGCGAGTTTTGTCTTTGTCCCTTTGGGCAGATGATACCTAGGATTGGAATTTGAGTCGCTTCTGCGAGTTCAACGTCATGATGCCTGATGACTGCATTGACAGGAAAGACCAATAGCGCTTCAGCCGTTGAACATGGTCGGAAACAGCAAGGGTTAGCTCATTACTGTACTTTGTTATTTTTGGAGATAAGCGACAATTATAGATGATGTATGATATAATGCGACAACAGAAAAAGATTATCATGATGAAAGACATGCAATTTATTCCCCCAGCGTCTAATGATAGCCATACCGTGATGCATATTAATGCTGCAAGTAAGCAACCCCTAAGTTTAGATGCTCATAAACAGTTGGCGCTAGCTAACACTGCAGATCTGACCCTTGAAATCGATCATAAGTGTGCATTGATGATGGATGCGATTTATTCTACTGCCGATCAGTATCAAGCTCACCCTCCGCTACCTTTTGTCGTTGCAAGGAAACCGAAACATTGCTATATCTAGACCCATGCAGAGAGGAGCAAGGGAACTGTAACCCTCGTGACGTCGTTGCTTAACTAACCATCACCGTAATATTTGAAAGTAGTCTGCATAAACTAGTCCGATGGCTCCATAGCAAGCATCATCATGTTGTTCTTTCTGGTAAACTCTTCAAGTTCTTGTTCGGCTTCACAAGTGTAATTTCGTCACAGATATCCACTTGACGCAATTCTTAAAATTTAGGGTATGGAGTTGCACATATGCCTCTTTGCGGCACGGCATTAGGTAGCGTAGGTAGTCTGAATAACGTCACAGCTTGGGGCATCCCATTTTCCCAGCTTTACCAGAAGCAGCAACATCTGACCGAACGACGTAGTAATGAACAACATGCATTCTCTCTGCGAATAGTAACGCACACCTCACCTCACCTCACCTCACCGCACCGCACCGCACCGCACCGCACCGCACCGCACCGCACCGCATCGCACCATAGCCATACCCCTTCCTTAGCTCAACTCAACTCAACTGATCTCTCCACCAACGCCATAGTCTTCTTGCACCTTATATCTGAGCGCCCCAGCAAGCAGAAACAAAGTGGCCGGCATCGCAGGAGCCCACAATTTGTGCCAAATTACGTCGCCGTTGTTTTATTCGAGTCAAGGCCTTCCATCACAGGCCGAGAACGGCTGCGCGGGCGTTCTTGTAAAGGGGTGTAATTCCCGTCCAGAGCTCAAACTGAAATAGACCAGATTAGTTGGGTGAACTATCCTTCCTACCACAGACAAACTATAGTCATGTTATAAGTGAACTTACCTGATACCACCCCTGAGAGGCAAGAACCTCTAGCCCTGGAATTGTGGTCCAGTTACCGGCATCCTCTGCCAACTGCATTATCGGGGTATGGCTGGGTTTGTATGCCATCTCGAGGAGGACTCGGCGCTCTTCGTTAATAGCTGGCCGACTGAGCACGACAGCTACGAGCTCCCGCAGAATTGGGTCGATAGGCCGATCAGCGGGAATAGTACTGATGACGACCTTGACGTTCGGCGAGACCTTGTCTATGTCTGAAGCCTGGCTCAGGCCTTGTAGACTGTAATCACTGGGGAAGTCGGCTGCAAGTGCGTCTGCCTTGGCCTGGTTACGAGCGGCAATGTAAATCGGGCTGAACCCCAGAGAGTGCAGTGCAAAGACGGCAGCTCGGGTAGTCCCGCCAGAGCCCACGACCATGGCTGCCCCCCTTGTATCCGAGTCTGCCTGTTCCTCGATACCGGCGTCATGAAGAGCGTGTACCATGCCTCTCCAGTCTGTGTTGTCTCCCAAAAGTCGTCGATGGCCATTGGTGTCAGCTTTACCTAAGGGAACAACGGTGTTGACAGCTCCGATGGCCCGAGCTGCATCAGAGAGCTCGTCAACCTGACTCATGATGTCCAACTTGAGAGGTATGGTGACCGAGGCGCCTCCAAAATCAGAAGACCTCAGCACTTCACGTACGTCCTCGATTTTGTCCGTCTCAAGACGATGGTACTGATGAGGCAGACCCATCTGCTCGAACAAGGTGTTGTGAAGAGCAGGCGAGCGCGATGCTGAGATGGGCTTTCCAAACAGATAGAAATTGTATGGGTCCAGGTCGCCGAGTAATGCCAGAGCACGGCGTATCTCAGCCGCGGACATCTGGCCTGGTGCGGCCTTGAAGGGTAGGGCCGGATGAGACACGGGCGTCAAGAACCGGTTCAGTACACGACTCAACTTGCCAGCTTTGCCCATGTTCATGACAATCATGGGTGTCTTCTGCGCTTCCTGCATCCGAGCTTTGAATTTGGCAAGGTCGAAGTTGTCCTCGGGAGTGCGAGCAATACCGACCAACTTGATGACATCGCCGTACTGGAGAGCCCGATTGTAGTACTGAATCCACGACGCATTCTTCCAAGACATAGTACCCTTCGGGTCATGGTGAGAGGCGATTATGCGTGAATACCCGCGAGATTCTGTTATAGACTGGATGATGTCGTCGGGAAGCGTCATTTCAACATCGACGTACTCCAGACCCATCTGCAAAGCCAGGCGGTAGAGTTGGAGACCTTCTTCGTAGGCACTGTCAGGGAATTTACCACCCTGAGACTCGGTCCTCAACGTGAAAACGATAGGTTTCTTCGCTGAGGCGCGAAGAGTCGAGATCTGACGAGTAACAGAGTCAATGGAACGATCCTGGAGCAGATCAACCCTTAGCTCGACTGCGTCAGAGCCAACCACAACCTCTGGCACTAGGGCAACAGCCTCGTCTACGTCAGGCACAGTCAGAGACACAAAGAAACTGTGGTCTTTGTTCAAAACGTCCTTGAAATGAGAGTTTCTGCCCGCAATAGAATGCACGAATTGTTGGAAGTCGGAGGGAATCTCCGCCTTGGAGCCAGACGATTCGGAGTGCGGACTGTAGTAAAGATGTGTGCTGCACTCGTTGTAGAAGTCCTTGCGGCGCAAATAGACCTGTCGAATCTCACTGGTGTAGGCCGGCCGGGTTTTATCACGGTTGAGATATTCAACCACTTGGTCGGTGTCGCGGTGGACTAACAAGACGTTGCCACCGCTTTTGCCGTAGCTCTTGAGCATCTCTCTGGCCTCCGGAGTCTCGACCAGACCGCCACCACAAGAGAAGATATGGCCAGTCTTGTTGTTCTCCATGACATCCTGCAGAAGTGCCAGCTCGTCCGCACGGAAACCCTCCCACCCACGGTCACCCCTGATCATTTCGGGAATCGTCCGCCCAGCACGCCTCTCCAGCTCCTGATCCAAGTCGATGAATTTCCAACCCAGAAGCTTGGCCATCCAGTTACCAGCGGTAGTCTTACCGGCGCCTCGCATTCCGATGATGAAGACTGAGCGTTCCAAAACTGCCTCTTGACTCTCGTGGTCATCGTCATCAACATCTGGCTCTTCACCGACCAGGTCGACCTTGAAAGCTTGGGAGAGAATGTCCCACCACCCTGGCCAGGTCTTGCCAACGCATTCCCTCTCCGTGATGACTACAGGGCCAGGCGAGGCAACCGCAAGGACACTAAAGCTCATCGCAACACGATGGTCATCATAGCAATGAATACCAACCTTTGGCGTCACTACACTGCCACCTTGGCCCTTGCCGAGCACCTCAATGCCATCCTCAAGCTCATTACATTGCACGCCAAACTTTGCAAGCTGGTCCTTCATAGCAGCAATCCGGTTACATTCTTTGACGCGTTGATTAGCAATGCCCGTGATTCGAGTTGTCCCCGAAGCGACAGCGGCCAGGACTGACGCCGTGAGGAATGCGTCTGTCATGGGCTCCATATCAACGTGAGCAAGGCCCTTGAGTTGACCAGGGGCAGGACCAGTGACAGTTGTGGAGTGGTCAGACTGCTCAACATAACAGCCCATAGGCTTCAGGACATCAACAGCGAAGCGGGCATCCCCCTGCAGGGACTTTGAGCCAATATTGGGAATTGTACACTTGGTGCCAGTGATGGCGGCAACTGCAAGCGGGTAAGTCGCAGAACTCGCGTCACTCTCAATGGTGTACTCCTGAGGATTCTTATAAGTACCCTGAGGGATATGATAGGTGTTGGGCTCATCCGAAGAAACCTCCACGTTGATACCGAAGGAGGCCATCATAGTAATAGTCATATCGATGTAGGGCTGGGAGATAGGCTTGCCTCCAACCAGACGCAGTGTTACAGGGTTCTTGGCGTAAGGAGCGGCCATGAGAATTGATGAAACGTATTGTGATGAAATGGTCGCGGCAAGCTCGATGTCCCCCCCCCTGAATCCACCAGCGGCATCAATTCGCAAGGGTAGACTGTTCTCTTTACCAAGATACTCGATTTCGACACCGTTGGAGCGTAAGGCATCAACCAATGCGCCGATCGGACGAACCTGCATTCTTGCATTGCCGGTTAGAACGTTGACACGAGATTCCTGGCTAGGGGAGGCAAGGGCGACAACGGTAGTCAGGAAGCGGGATGCTGTGCCGGCATTCCCCAAATAAAGAGGGTCTTTGCTTGCTCGCAGATTGCCACCCTTGCCTTCAACGACCAGGACCTCTCCAGCTTCTTGCCAGGAGTAAGATGCGCCCCCGAGCTGATGGATGGCCGAAAGCATGTACTCGGTATCATCAGAATGGAGGAGGTTCTTGATGCGGCAAGTTCCTGAACCGAGGGCGGCTAGGATGAGAGCTCGGTTGGAGATGCTCTTTGAGCCTGGCGGAGCCACTGTGACGTTTAGATCTTTAGGAATACCAGGGGTGACTCGAATGGATGATGACAAGATGGTCCGGATTACCTTGTCTTCCACGACGCTGGCGCGTGGCTCGTGACACTTGCCAATGGCCGAGAGCAGAACAATCTTCTTCTTCTTTCCATCGTTCTTTTTATCTACACCCATCTTTTCAAGAAGAACATCCACAGGACACTTCTTACCAGCTGTCAGCTTGATGACACGCTTGTCACGGAGTGAGGTTGGAAGATCGTAACTGGCGATGCACTTGACTAGCCTGGCAACTGCACCGGGACGCAAAACACCAAGGTGACGTGCGAGCTCTGCTTCCTTGACCATGCCGATGGCAACGGCCTCGCCGTGGAGAAGTTGTGGCGTCAAGATAGCCTCGAATGCGTGGCCAATGGAGTGACCGAAGTTGAGAAGATTACGGAGACCACCCTCTCGTTCATCACTAGACACAACCTCTGCTTTGACGCCCGCTGAGCCGATAACGATGCGCTTCAGCACATCTCGGATGGGGTCCAGGCGGCTTTCGCCCTTGGATCGAACGCATTCAAGGATGCGAGCTGCTGATTCCTCCAGAACAGTAAACTCAGTCTCATTCCAAATAGCGGCGGTTTTGACAACCTCAGCCATACCATTGATGAATTCGCGGGCGGGCAACGTCTCGAGGAACGTCAAGTCAATATAGATACGCTTCGGCTGCCAGAAAGCGCCGACAAGGTTTTTGCCCATTGGAGTATCAATGGCAGTCTTTCCACCAATCGATGAGTCAACCATGGCGAGCAATGTCGTGGGAACTTGGACGAAGCGGACACCACGCATGAAGGTAGCTGCAACATAGCCGATCATATCTCCCATAACACCTCCACCAAGAGCTATAATGACCGTGTCGCGGGTGCATTGTTGGGAGAGCATCCAATCCTCTATCTCGGCCTTTGTCTCACGGCTCTTGGAAGCCTCCCCTGGTGGGATGGTGTACGTGAGCAGCCGAGTGGCTGTTGCCTGGGAAGCGGCCTCGAAACGAGCTTGGAAGGCAGGCACATATGTGTCGAAAAGATTGGTATCTGTGATGAGGACGTAGGTCGACGTAGGCGTGTTCTGGAGGAGGTCATCAACAACAAAGTTAAGCCACAGGCCGTGATCGATGATGATATTGGGCTCGCCTAGAATTGAGATCCGAGTCGGATCTTGTCTCTCGGCTTGAGCCATGGTCACAGCAGGCCTCAAGATGATCCAAGATTCGCTTGCTTCTTGGTCGCGAGGATTCTATTGAGTTGAGGTTGGAAGTTGTTCGTTGACTGTGGATTGGTGGAGCAGGGGATCTAGGTTGTGCTGGCCTGTGAGTAAATTTTGGAGGGGTCTGCCCGATTACGGACCAAGCTCTGACTCTATGACGAGAAGAGACTAGTAAAACGCCGAGAGCTTAAAACTTGAGGAGTAAAAGGAAGTATATGAGTAAGCCTTACCTCTCTTACTTTTATTAATATTAATTATATTTATCCTTAACTTATATTTCTTTTATTATATTAATTTATAACCTAATTTAATTTATTATTAACCTATTAATTTAGCCTTAATATATTAATATTTATAGTTTTTCCTTTAATATTTAACTTTTTTTTTTAATTTTTTTTTTTATTTTATTTCTTTTTTCTTATCTTATAATAAGCCTTAATTCTTATAAGAAAATATTTATAGTATTAATTCCCTAAGTATTATTTAATTATATTTATCTTTAACTTGTATTTTTTTTATTATATTATTTTATAACCTAATTTAATTTATTATTAACTTATTAAGCTAGCCTTAATTTATTAATATTTATAAATTAAGGCTACTTATTTAATTAAATCTTAAGGTTTAAGGTAATAATTATATAATCTACTAAGACTTAATATTAAGGTTATTATATTTTTTAATATAATATATAATACCTTATATTATA
>NW_022158691.1:1163933-1171514 GCF_000260195.1 Fusarium odoratissimum NRRL 54006 | reverse complement strand
CTGGTTAAGGCAGCAATTGCGCCATTGAGGCAGATGAACCTTATATGATTTTGAATTCTGCGATGATGGCCTGCTATAGGGGTCTCACTGTTTAAGCCTTTGTAGAAAAGTTAAAAAGCTCGATAGCCTCGTATAAGGCTGACGGCAAGGGGTAAAAAAAAAAAAAATTAGTTATATAATTATTAATTACTAAGATTAAATAGTTATAGCTAGGTTAATTATTATTAATAATAATTATATAATAATATATCTTATAATAAAAGTTAAGGTTTTTAGCTTATTTTAATATAGCCTTTTAGTATTAAAGCCTTAATAATAATTACCTTAATAAGGTAATAATAAAAAAAGTATTTAGCCTTTTAAGAATAAGAAAAATATCTTCTTTATATTTATAAATTAAGGCTATTTATTTAATTAAATCTTAAGGTTTAAGATAATAATTATATAATCTGCTAAGACTTAATATTAAGGTTATTATATTTTTTAATATAATATATAATACCTTATATTATATTATATTAAAAATAAATACCTTATTTTATTATCTTATTTTAATACCTTTAGTTTTACTTTATATATTATTAAATAGGTATTTTAATTTTAAAAATAAATTATTATTACTATTTAATATAATTCTATTAATAAAGGCCTATTACTGCCTTAATATATTTTAACCTTATTCTAAGGAATTACCTAGGTCTTTTAATACCTTTATTTAGCTTATAATATATCTAATAATAAATATATTTTATATAATATTATAAAGTTATATTTAGTAATTAAATATTATAAGATTAATTTATTATATTAATTATAATTTATTAATATATAATAAGTCTTTACTTATAATTTTATAATAATAATAAAAAAAAAGAACTAAGTATTATTTAACTATATTTATCCTTAACTTATATTTCTCTTATTATATTATCTTATAACCTAATCTAATTTATTACTAGATTACTAAGCTAGCCTTAGTCTACTAATATTTATAGTTTTTCCTTAAATACTAAAACCTTTTTTTCTTAATTTACCTTTTTCCTTCTCTTTTCCCCCTTACTTCCTCTCCTTTACCTTATAATAGCCCTTAATTCTTATAATAGAATATTTATATTATTAATTTAATTAACTTAACTGCATATTTTAACTCTATAAATTACACCTAATATAGGCTATTACCACTGCCTAATATAATACTATTAATAAAGGCCTATTATTACCTTAATATGCCTTAACCTTATTCTAAGTAATTAGCTAGGTCTTTTAATACCTTTATTTAGCCTATAATATATTTAATAAGGAGTATATCTTCCTTAATACTAAGGAGCTATACTTAATAACTAAAGATTATTAAATTAATTTATTACATTAGTAGTAATTTATTAATATATAATAGGTATTTTCTTATAATTTTATAATACTATAAGAAGAAATATAAAATAAGAATATACTTAAACTTAAGCCTATTAATATTTATTAGAGGACTAATTATATAATTATTAACTACTAAGATTAAATAGTTATAGTTAGGTTAATTATTATTAATAATAATTATATAATAGTATATCTTATAATAAAAGTTAAGGTTCTTAGCTTATTTTAATATAGCCTTTCAGTATTAGAGCCTTAGTAATAATTACCTTAATAAGGTAATAATAAAAAGGGTATTTAGCCTTCTAAGGATAAGGAAAATATCTTCTTTATATTTATAAATTAAGGCTACTTATTTAATTAAATCTTAAGGTTTAAGGCAGCAGCTATATAATCTACTAAGACTTAATATAAGGTTATTATATTTTAGTATAGTATATAATGCCTTATATTATATTATATGAAAAATAAATACCTTATTTTATTATCTTACTTTAATGCCTTTAGCTTTACTTTATATATTACTAGATAGGTATTTTAACTTTAAAATAAACCTATTTAAGTATAATACCTTTTTAGTAATTTCCTTATATTTCTAAGTAAGATATATAATATTATAGGCTAAGGGATTAATTAATTTTAGCTTCTCTTAATCTTCTTATAGATATATAATAGCTAGTTAGTATATAAGTATTAATAATAAGTATTTAAAGTGCCTAAAAGTAGATTTATTAATATTAAAAAAGCTTTCTTTATTATTCTCTCTCTTATAACTACTAATAATTCAAGGATATATTATTAATTTATTTAAAAAGTAATTAAGTTAACTACTAGGTATAAAAGAGTTTAAGGGTATAAGAGATAGCTTAGGAGAAGCAGAGGGAATTAAGGCTAATAAGCTTAGTAGTATATTACTAAGGCTATTAGATATATTAGTACGGGCATATTCTTTATTAGTTATAATAATAAATATATTTTAGGAGATAAAAAGAGATATTTAAAGGTAATAATTATAGATATAAATAATAGTAGTCTTTAGCACTTTAGAATAAGATAAAGATTATAAATAGCTAAATTAAGTAATAAATTAATTAATTAGATACTTTTAAATTAATATATATAAGAGAAATATAAATATAATAGCTATATCTCTAGTTATAGAAATATAAATTGTAAAAGAAAGAGGTAAGATATAGGTATAAGAGGCTAAGAGTTATAAATAGCTTTAAGTAATCTAAAGTATATAAGGCAGGCAATTAAACTAATTAATAAAGTAAGAAGTAAGTAATATATTAAAAAAAGGAAAAGAAAAGAAAAAAGGAGAAAATAAAGAGAGGTTTTTATACTTTTAAAAACCTTTTATATAGCTAGGTTAGTAATTTAACCTCTTTATATATCTAAAATCCTTATCTTAAACTTAGGATCCTTCTTATATTTATTCCTCCTTACCTCTTCTTCTCTTTCTTTATTCTTTTAATCTTATCTTTACTTCTTTATCTTTATTTAATTCTTCGTATGTCTTTTAATCCTTATATTTTTAATCATAATTACTAAAGCCCTTAATAATCTTAATCTCTTAAAGAATGAAAAAAAAATCTTCTTAATATTATTATAATTACTAAATATAATATTAGTAAGAAGGAATTCCTTCTTAGTATTAATTTTTAATAAAGAAAATATAATAATACTTAAATTATTATAAAGCTATTTAAGAAATCTATTTCCTATATAACTATAGGTACTACTTTTCTTTTTAAATTACTTTAATATTAATTAATTATATAAATCTTTAATTTATTTAATATTTAGATTTATATTAATAAGGCTTTTAATTATATATAATACCTTCTGTATATTAAGCTTATATATTACCCTTTTCTTAATTCTATAAAGGTAATTAACTAATTAGTTCTCTCTTTTTAGGTAAAAATCCTTTTTTTATTAGGCTTTATAGATATTACTTTCTTAGATTAGCTTAATAAGTATTTTTATTACTAGCTTTAGCTTATATATATCTTAGCTAAGTTTACTTATTATTAAGGCTAGTTCTTTTATAAGCTTATTAAAAGTATACCCTAACTAAAGGCCTTTTTAATTAATTTATTTAATATTTATAATCCTAAAATATAATATAATTATATTATTTCTTTCCTCTTAATAACTAGCTAAAATAATAAGTATGTCTTTTACCCTTTTTATTATTATATCTTAATTAAGGGTTTTTAAAGTAATTAATATTTTAATTATATTTAAAATACTATAAATAATTATAATTAGTACTCTCTTTCTATTTACTAGGCTAATAAGCCTTAATCTAGCTTACTTAAAGCTTTTTTCCTAGATAAAAATAACCTTTTATAATTAGGTTTTATACTCCTTATTAATAAACCTTATAATATCTTTAAGGATTAATTAAACCGTTAGTTATATCCTTAAACTACTAGTTAATAGCTATTAATACCTTAAGAATTTAAATTAAATAGGGAAAATATAATAAAGGCTATTAAGTAGGAGATTAATAAGTTAATAAGTAAGAAATATAAAGTCTTTAATAAGAAGAGCTAAGTTTTAGGACTTAAAGGGTATAAGAATAAGTAATTAATTAATTTCTTTCTTTAAAAGATAGCCTTCTCCTTATATTAGATCTTATTATATTTATAAGAAATAAGATTTGTATTCTAAAAATCTATAATTTTAATATTATATTTATAAAATCTAAGATATATCTAGCTTTTATTTAAGGCATTTAAGCTATATCTAAGGCTTATTTAATATATATTCTATTTATCTAAGTAGTATTATAGCTATATTTAAAGTTCCTAGGCCTTATTTAAGTAAAATTATCTTACTAAAATCTTAACTTTGCTTTTTATATCTAGGCTTAGGGTTACTTACCCTAAGGTAACTCTTTCCTATTTATTATTTAATCCTTTATATTTAATATTAACTTAGTAATTATCTACCTTTTTCTAGGCTATATCTTCTTCTTATTCTAATAATAGTTAGGTATCTTGCCTTTTACCCTCTTTTAGAACTCTTATATTTCTTTCCTCCTTTCTTTTTAAATATAAAAATAAAAATAATTTTATAGAAATTATAAGCTGCTTTTTATAATAATATTTTCCTCCTTTTTATTCTTCTTATTATAATAAAGTAATAATATCTTCTATTATTATCTTATTTATATACTTTCTCCTCTATTAAAAGCAGAATATTATAGCCTACTTTTAGTATTATAACTTAAGCTCTCTTAATACTAAGTACTTAAAGAATAAGGCTTTAAAAACATCTATTAATTAATCTAAGATTAATTAATTAGTTTATAGGTTACCTTTTTACTCTCTAAAAGGCCTTTTAACCTAATCTTAAAGTATATCCTTAATTTATAACTTAGGTTTAATATTAGGTTTAATATACTAAGATCCTTCTTATTATTATTACTTTTATATAAGTTATTCTCTAAGTTATTAAAGGTATTTATAGTAGCTTATAACCTAATAACCCTATAAGTTATCTAATTAATTAGGTCTACTTCCTTTAATATTTCTATAAAGCTAATTTTAAGATTATTTTCTTTATCTTTTTTATTTTTATTTTTATTTTTAGCTTTAAATCTTTCTTACTTATCTATTAATTATCCTTATCTTATATAAACTTATATAAGTAGTCCTTATATATTACCTTTTTTAATAGCTTCTCTCCTAGCTCCTATAAGGTATAGAAATTAGCACCTAGGTAATACTTAATAATATAAAAAGGGCTATCTTATTTCTTAGTTATCTTATATCTAGTTAATATATTATTTGCCTTAGGAATATTATACTTTAAGATATAATCTTTAACTTCTAATAGCTATTTTTTAATTTTATACTTAAGCTCCTTATTATACTAAGTAGTAATAAATTTTTAATATTTAGTAATTTTAATTTTAGCCTTTTTTATATTTATTCTTTTTACTTCTAGAATATAAATTTAAGCTTATAACCTTTCTTCTAGTATATATACCTTATTTTAATTAATTAGTTACTAGGTAGGGTACTTAACTTCTAATAGGTATATAAGCTTCTAGCTATATATTAGGTAAAAGGGTAAGAATTTATAGGATCCTTTTATAGCTAATCTTTTAATAAATAAGGCATAATTAAGGTTTTTAACTTATATATTCTTTCCTTTATATTATAACTTCTTTAATACCTTCCTTAATATATAATATCTATACTTATTTAAGCTATTAGCCTTAGGGCTATATAATAAGATTTCTACCCTTTTAATACTATATAGTCTTAAGACTCCTAGCAGCTTCTTTTTTATCTCTAGTCTCTTATTTATTATAGTAATTAATATTATACTAAAATATAAGATAAGACCTTTAATAAATTTTATTATTACTTTTACTAATAGCGCTTTAAGGGGTTTAACCTTAATTTACCATATAAGATTATAATAGGCCTTTAGTAAATACTTATACCCCTAGTTATTAGGTATATATTAGGTATTAAAATAGACCTTAATAAAGGGATTAGCTAGAGTAGTATATTAAACCTTCTTAAGGGGGCAGTAAGGATAGTACCTCTAATATATTAGGTATACCCTAATAGTAGAAGCTATACCTCTTTAGAGATTCTTCTAGTAATATCATTTTTAAATTAAATTTATTATAATATCCTATCTTTTATAACTATAGGCCTTATAATATTATCTAATTACTTACTTTTATATTATTAAGTCCTCTTTTATTAATAAAGGCTAATCCTTTTACTTCTAAGGATACTTCTAGAGGTTGTAGCCTTAAATAAAAAAGCCTTTATTTTATTCCTAAAGAATATAATACTAGGAATTTATTATATTTAATAGCCTTTTCAAGGTTAAGAGGTACTAAGCTAAGTATTTAAATTTAAATAAGTAATTCTTATTAAGGACTTTTAGCTTATTATTAATTTTAATTATATTAAGGTATAGGTTAATAGAGTCTTTAATATCCTCTTTAACCTTAATATCTAATTAATTAGATAATCTTATAGACTTTTATAATAGGCTATTAATAACCTTATTTTTTTATCTTAGTATATATTTAACCTAGAAGTTAAAGAGCAGGAGGTAGCTAATTTATTATAAAATTAATAATTTAGGTATATTATTTACTTTCCTATTTAACTAATATATAAGGACTTATATATTTCTCTTAATAATAAACCTTATATTATAAATTATTCCTCTTAGCTATTAGAGTATATATAAGGCTATATAATACTTTCTCTTTATTATATTATATATAAATTTAGCTATATTTTATAATCCTAATTTAAACCTAATTAGATATCTCTTTTTATTAATTATTTATATTAGTATTACTCTTTAACCTATAAGATTTATATTAATTATAAGGATATCCTCTCTTACCTCTTTAATATAATTAAGGGTAATTAGTAGTAAAGGCTATATAATTCTAGCCTTTAAAGTATCTATTACTTCTTATTCTAGTTAGCCCTAATAGAACTTAATATCCTTTTAAAGCAGCTTTATAAGGGGTTTAGTAATCTAGGTAAAGTAGTAAATCTATTACCTATAATACCTAGTAATCCTAAGGAATAATTATATCTTCCTTATATTAATATAACTTTTTTATTTTACAATCTTAATTATCTTAGTATTATTTAGTATTATGTAATTTATCTTATAGAGATATCTAATTACTATTATAATCTTCTAGTAGAAATATAACTTACTATTAGTAATAATATAGCCTAAAAGCTTAATATTAATAAGGATCTTATTAATATTAATAAGATACTTAAGTATATATCTTTTAACCCTAGGAGTAACCTCTTTCTTATTATAAGTTATAATTAGTTCTTTAATATAAATATTATTAAGGAAGGCCTTATAGACTTTTAGGATAAGGTCTTTAAAAATATATATAATATTCCTTATAAATAAGGTAACTAAGTTTATTACTTCTTATAGAAGGTTATATATCCTTAATCGTGTTATTAGTATATTAAATATAATTATATCCTAGCTTTTCTTATTAAGAGGAAACTAATTATATTCTAAGAAAAAGTCTAATAGTAATATAACTTTATATATATTAAAATCTATTAAAAGTTCATTTATTTTTAAAGTTAAAATACCTATCTAATAATATATAAAATAGAGCTAAAGGTATTAAAATAAGATAATAAAATAAAATATTTATTTTTAATATAATAT
>NW_022158691.1:1152175-1163528 GCF_000260195.1 Fusarium odoratissimum NRRL 54006 | reverse complement strand
TTAAATATATTTTTATTTTATATTTTTTCTTATAATATTATAAAATTATAAGAAAATACTTATTATATTTTAATAAATTACTAGTAATATAATAAGTTAATCTAATAATCTTTAGTTATTAAGTATAATTTCTTAGTATTAAGAAAGATATATTTCTTATTAAATATATTATAGGCTAAATAAAGTTATTAAAAAACCTAGCTAAGTACTTAAAATAAGATTAAGATATCCTAAGTATTATTTAACTGTATTTATCCTTAACTTGTATTTCTCCTACTGCATTATCTTGCAACCTGATCTAATCTATTACTAGACCGCTGAGCTAGCCTTAGTCTGCTAATATTTATAGTTTTTCCCTGAATGCTAAAACCTTTTTTTCTTAATGGCCTTTTGGCGTTAGAGCCTTGGTGGTGATCGCCTTGATAGGGTGATAATAGAGAGGGCATTCGGCCTTCTAAGGATAGGGAAAATATCTTCTTTATACTTATGGATTAAGGCCACTTGTTTAGTTGGATCTTAAGGTTTAAGGCAGTAGCTATATGGTCTGCTAAGACTTAATATTAAGGTTATTATGTTTTAGCATAGTATATAATGCCTTATATTATATTATATTAAAAATAAATACCTTATTTTATTATCTTACTTTAATACCTTTGGCTTTACTTTATATATTACTAGATAGGCATTGTAATTTTAAAATAAGATTAAGATATATTAAAGTAATAATAGGCTTTTATTAATAGTATTATATTAGGTAATAATAATAGCTTATATTAAATATAATTTATAAAATTAAAATATATAATTAAGTTAATTAAATTAATAATATATATATTTTATTATAAGAATTAAAGGCTATTATAAGATAAAGGAGGAAAAATAAAAAGGAAAAAAGGAGAAAAAAGGTAAATTAAGAAAAAAAGGTTTTAATATTTAGGAAAAAACTATAAATATTAGTAGATTAAGGCTAGCTTTATAGGTTAATAATAGATTAAATTAGGTTATAAGATAATATAATAAGAGAAATATAAGTTAAAGATAAATATAGTTAAATAATACTAAGGAAAATTTATTTATATATAAAAGAGATAAGCTATTTCTTATAGTTATCTTATTTATAAGGGTTATAAAATTAATTAAATAAAAGATTTTATCCTTCTTAGTAACTAAAAACTAAGGGTTTTAATAGGCTTTATAGGATTCCTTTAGTACTTTTTATATAAGTTATTCTTTTAGGAATCTAACAACTACTACTTTACATCCTTTTAAAATTAAGATATTTCTTAATTATTATACTTTATAAGGAATTACCTTTAATACTTATAAAGAGGTAATTATTAAATCTAGCTATTTATATTTTATAAAATCCTAGGCTAATATTACTTCTTAATTATATATAATCTTAAGAAATATATTAAGTTTTATTATAATTAGTATTTTATTTACCTAATCTTTTAATCCTTTAAGCCTTTTTCCTTTTAATTAACTTTTTTATTTTAATTTAAAGAACTTTAAAGTAATTTACTTAATATATTTTATAATATTATTAAATATATTTTTAATTTAAGCTTATTTCTTTTTTTTTTAAAGAGTATTATTATTTAAAATTAAACTATCTAAAGGTATATTACTCATTAGATAAATCTTAACTCTTTTATATTTATATCTTATATTAACCTTAATAGTAGTAGTTCTAGGCCTTAACTTATTAAGGCCTAGAGGTATTATATATTTTAGGTCTTTTTTGCTTTTTTTCTTTTACCTTTAAGAGTTTTCTTCTTAGCTTTATATATTATTTAATCTCTTAGCTTATATTACTAAGGACTTTCTTATATTATTTTATATCTTTCTATATAATTAGCTTAATAATCTTATTTATAAATTCTTAGCTTATTACCTTACTAATTAATAAGATATTATCCTCTTTTAAGCCTATAATATCTTTAACTTTTAGTTTCATAAAGAAATTAATATTTATTTTAAATTAACTAATCTTTTAATTCTAATCTTTATTAGCTCTTAATTATCTAATTTAATTACTAAGATAATAAACTTTGTATTTCTTAATTAGTAGATTAAAAGTATTAAATTATCTTATTGTAAATAGTTAAATATAACCTAGGTAAATCTAATAAAGAGTATACTAAGGATGAAAAGGATTGATATTATAGCTTCTAAGGCTATAAAAAGATATAATATCTAAGTATTTACTATATATACCTTGGCTTTTATTTAATTAATTATCTTAAGCTTATCTCTTATAAAGGATATTATAATTACCTTTATATTAGTAATCTTTAGCTTATAATCCCTTATAATCCTTTCTAAGATAATATTTCCTTTAGATCTTATATCTATTATAGCTTTTATAACCTTATTATCTAGGTTATTAAGTCTAATTATAATTTTTAATAGTTCTTATACTTAAGTTAAGGCCTTATTATTATTCCTTAGGTAAAAATTAACTTTAATATTATTAATTATTAAATCTATTAGTTCCTTAGTATAGACTAGGATCTTATTATATAAGAAGTCCTCTTATATATTCTCTTAGGTTATTAATTAAGGTTTTACCTTTTATTCCTTAATACTTTAGATAATATATTTAAATTTCTATAAGATGCCTTTACTTTTAATAATCTTATATTCTCTTTTAGCTAATATAAGGCTTATTTTATTATCTTATATATTATTATTAATATAATTAACTAACTAATTAATTTAATCTTAGTTCCTAGGTTTAAAGAGGATAATATAAATACTAGCCCTTTTACTTATATTATCTTAGTAGCTATTATAAAAGTGTTAACTATTAAAATAAATAATATTTATAGATCTTAAGTTATTTTAATTAAACTAAGGATTTCTAATTATTATATATAAGATCTTAGAAATACCTTTTATTATATTTATAAGTTTCCCCTGTTTATATTAATAGTATACTAATGTTTAGCTAATCTATTAAATCTATTATATATTATATCCCGTGACCTATTTAACCCTCTTTATGCTGCTAATGCTAATATTATAACTTTAGGTCATTAACTTTAGGTAATTAAACTTATAAAAAACTTAATATATTTTCTTCCTATAGTTACGCTCTCGTGGTCTATGACCATAACCAGCCTAGTCTTTATTAAGGCTTAGTCTTCTCTAGTACCTTCTTGGCCTACTACTAGATAGCCTTAAGCTACTTATTATATAAGCTGCCTAGGCAAAGGGCCTTAATAAATTCCCTTTCCCTCTGGCTTAGATTTACCCCTCTAAGTAACTTCCCTTTTAGCTTATAAAGTAGCTTTATCTTATAATTAAGGAAGCCTCTATTAATTAGCTAATAGTAAAGCTATATAAGTAAGAAGATCTTATAACTAAAGATTACTAATCTAATATAGCTAATATTATCCTCTTTTCCCTAATTTATTTTAATTTCTATTATTATATTATAAAGCTTATTATAATTATCTTTTTTAATAGCTTATTTAATTTTATAGGTTATATTATAGCCTTTTATTAGATAATGCTTATTAGGATTAGGTGCTTATAGGCTTCTTTTATATATTATAGCAGTAAAGCTATAATACTATTAGTAGTTGTAATTATAAGTTAGATTAAATTACTTATTAGGCAGTAGATAATTTAAGTATACTACAGGGGTCGGTGATAAAGTGGCCTTTAAAGTGGATTATAGGAAGAAGATTAAGGCTAGCTAAAGAGTAAGTAAGGCCCTCTAGCTAGGTTATATGCAGCTAGGTTTAGGCTATAATTAAGGCAGCTAATTATAATAATATTAACTTAATAAAGCTTTACCTATTAAGGGGTAATAAATATTTAAATTATATTAGACTCTAGAGATGCTTAGATATACCTTTTAAGGCTAATTTATAAACTTAAAAAGAAATAGTAAAAAAATATTTATAAGTTTATTTATAATCTTTTTACTTATTTATATATCTAGGGTTATTAGATTAGATAAAGAAATACTAATTTTCTTTATATAAAAGTTACTTTTAATATAATTATAGATTAGAGCCTAGTATATATCTAGGTTATCTAATCCCTTAGTATTTTTCCCTTTCCTAGTAAGACTAAGACTTCCTAAATCCTTTTCTATAGTTTTCCTCTTAGGGATCTTAGTAACTTATATCTCTTTCTTATCTTTAATATAAATATATTTCTTTATATTTATATTTATATTAATATTAATATTAAAGACTTAAAGATCTTTAGGTAATAAGATTACATAATTAATTAGTTCTTTATTATTACTAATATTAAATATAAGGAGATTTATTTAGGTATTTTAAGGGTCTTAGTAGGCTAGGTAAGGTTATTTATTTTACTAATTATTTTTATTAGAAGATATATATTACTACTAAGATAGATAGATATAAGGTAAAATATATACCTTTAGGTGCAAAGGGCTCTTATTTAAGTACTTTTAAATAAGTTTACCTAGTTTATCTTAGGTATTTTAATTAATCTTTCTATTATTATACTTCTTTATACCTATTATATTATAATACAAGTAAGAGTTAGAAAACCTCTTAATTAATATATAAATAAGTCTCTTAACCTTAAAGTTACTCTTAGCTCTATTAATAAAAGTACTTAAGATATGTATTTTGTAAATACCTATCTAAGCTATACTACTTAATATATTATAATTAATTAAATTATACTTTTTATTATAATTTAAATCCTAATAGGCTTTTAGAAAATAGCCCTTCTTAGAATTATATTAATATAAGTATTATTAGCCTTAGTTAATATAATTTATATTAACCTTTATATTAAACTCTTTTTCTATCTAATTAGTTAAATTAATAGCTATTAAGTAGGTTTAAATTATAATATACTAAAGGTAGGTTATAAGCTAGTTTATAATCTTTTTCTTTATCTAAGTATTAAGTGCTTTAACTATGCCTTTAAGGCTGTTCTTAAGACCTTTAGCTAAATTAACCTATAGCTTTTCTATTAAGCTTATAAGTTCCTTAATAGAGATATTTATTATTATTATCTTTTGCCTCTTTTTAAAGATAAATTTAGTAGGTATTTTCTTATTCTTAGGCTTTAGGGTATCAAAAGTAGTTAAGGTATCTTTATTATCCTTAAGGTAATAATAATTCTTAGCTTTAGAGATTTTATTATTAGTAATCTATTTAATTATTTAGGTAAGTTTCTTATAAGATATAGCTTTTATATTATTTTATCTTATCTTAAATTATAATAAAACCTTATTTAAGACTCCTTAGTATATAATATTAAGGATATTTTTAAATTAAGTAGTTTTTTCTTAGTAATTATCCTTTAGCTTTTTAAACTTAAACTAATAATATATTAATTATTTAATTATTTAAAGATAATTATTAAAGAGGTATTCCTAATTAAGCTTCTTAAGCCTAGCTTTAAGATTATTAATAGAAGTATTATCTTTAGCTATAAATATCTCTTTTAGATTTTTCTTAGCTTTTTCCTAATTATATCCTTTATAGGCTTAGTAAATATCTTTTATAAGAGGTTTAATTATAAGTATCTCTAGGGTTATAATATATTTCTATTTTAGTATATTAGTATTATTTATATAATATTTAAAGTAATAAAAATACTTAATAATATTTTTACTATTAAAGACTTCTATATATAAGATAACCTAGTTAATTATAATATACTCTTTATATTATTCCTTAATTACTATAATAAGAGCTTGCAGCTGCTTATTAGTTATAGTAGGAGCTATAATTATACCTCCTGGCTAGGATGGCTAGGTTTCCGCCCTAAAGGACTAGGTATTTATATTATTAGAGGAAAAAGAACTATTAATAGAGCTTATTATAACTAATATAAATTAATTAATTAATTTAGGATAATTTAATAAGATTATTACCTCCTTTAGGGGTATATCTAGGGTCTTAAGGGTCCTTTTTTCTTTTTTATTTATTCTTATTAATACTATTAATCTAGCTATTATAATAAGTCCCAGATTCTTTATAAGGGTCTAGAATATTATAAATATAAGAATATCTTATAGTAATATTCTTATAATCTAACTAATTAGTTAGTTAAGCCAGTGCTTTTACCTATTTGCAAAGTTATTACTAATATTAATTATATAAGAGGTAGTTATATTTTAGCCTCCCTTCTTAGAAAGAAGTAATCCCTTATAAATATTTACTAGTAAATAGATATCCTTAGAATACTATATTTTATTTATATAGCTTTATTTAGTTAAGGCCTAATCTCTTTATTTAATAAAGACTTATAGCCTCTTAGGCTAGGTAGTTAATATAAGGTAATCCTAGGTTTAGGTTTATAATATTACTTTTTATACCCTTAAGCTATTTAGCCTTATTACTTTTAGCTTAGTAATTAAGGGATTTTTTACTATTTATTAATTCTATAAGTAAATTATTATTATTATTATTATTTTCCTAGCCTTTTTACTAATCTTCTTATTTTAATATCTTCTTTTTATAATAACTAATAGTTTAGGTAGTATAAAAGTACTCTTCCTCTTTAAATAATTAGTTAATTTTAAAGTCTTTTTAATAAGTAATTCTTAAGAAGTAAATTATTTAGGTTTTAGGGACTAATTTAAAGGTAAAGAATAATAATAAGGAAAAGACTATAAAAGATAATAACGTCTAATAATTTTAATTATAAGCTAAGTATAAATAGTTAGTTAGGTTTAATTAAAATAAGGTCTTAGTTATAAGATAGGGAATTAAGTAATTAGTTTAATAGTATTAAATATAAAGATAAAAGATATAAAATTAAATCTAGAAAAGTATACCTAAGCTAAAGTCTTAGAGGGAATTTATCCCTTTATATCTATTATTATAAATATTTATCTGACCCTATTAACAAAGCTTAGACCTTTTACCCTGGAATGCTTACCATAGTCATCACAGTAGTAATTATGTAATCTATTAAGACTTAATATTAAGGTTATTATATTTTTTAATATAATATATAATACCTTATCCTATATTATATTAAAAATAAATACCTTATGGTATTATTTTACCTTAATACCTTTAGCTTTACTTTATATATTACTAAATAGGTATTTTAACTTTTAAATACTAATATATTTTATAATAAAAGTTAAGGTTTTTAGTTTATTTTAATATAGCCTTTTAATATTAAAGCCTTAATAGTAATTACCTTAATAAGGTAATAAGAAAGAGGGTATTTAGCCTTCTAAGGATAAGAAAAATATCTTCTTTATACTTATAAATTAAGATTACTTATTTAATTAGATCTTAATATTTAAGATAATAGTTATATAATCTGCTAAGACTTAATATTAAGGTTATTATATTTTTTAATATAATATATAATACCTTATATTATATTATATATTTAAATAAATATTATATTTTATTATCTTATTTTAATATATTTAGCTTTACTTTATATATTATTAGATAGGTATTTTAATTTTCCTTAACAATTACCTCTTAATAATTTAATTACTACTTAAATCTTAATATATATCTAATTAATTACTTATAATACTTCTTATATAATTATAATACCTTTAAATTTACTTTTTAAGGTATTTAACTTAAAACTAGGCCTTAGTTATTATCTTCGGGGTCTTTAAAGCCTATAGTATTAATAGTTATATAGCCTCCTTAGGGGGTATTAGGGTTTATAGCTATATATTAAGCTTTAAAATTATAGGTTTTAAGTTAAAAAGAATAAGTTTAGCTCCTTTAAAACGCCTTTAAATATTACATTTTATAAAGATAGCTTTAAATATAATATAAAAAGTAGAAAAAAACCTAGTCTTAGAAATATATGTTATAAAGTATTTAATTAAATATTTTATTTCTTAATTATAAGGCTTTTTTAATATTATAAAGTATTTAATATTAAGAGGCTAAAGTAAATAAGATATATAAGTAGGTATATAAAGTATATTAATCTTATTTTTCTTATAATATCCCTTAAAAGTAGTTAAGTAATAACTTTTATAACTATTAAGGATTAGGAGATAATAAGAACTAATTAATTAGTTAATTATAAATAAATTAAAGTACTTTAATTACTTAAGGCCTAGCTTATTATTTATTTATTTATTTTAACTTATTATAATACCCTAATTACCTGAGAGGTTATATTCTTCGTATTAATTAATAAGGTAATATTAGCTTATATTAATAATAAATATATTATAGTAGTTTTATAGTAGGAATGCTAACTAGGTTTAATAGTATTATATTAACTAAAGCTGAAGAAAGAAAAGAATCCTCTATAAGGTAATTTTAATAAAAAGAGGTAATTTATAATTAATTTATTATTATTACCTAATTAATAATTAATTAACTTACTTATTAAAAAACTAAGTAAGATAAAAAGTAAAATAAGTATAATAATTATCCCTTTTTCTCTAAATAGCTATTTATAACTATTAACTTATAAATAGTAATATTTTTAAAGGCACTTAAAAGTAAGTCTTTAGCCTTTTAATTTAAAGGCTTTATTACCTATTACCTTAGTTTTAATTTAGCTAAGATAAAAATATCTCTTTTTCTCCTTTTAGTCTTTTTTTTTTTTTTTTATTACTTTAATCTTTTTTCTTATATTTCTTAGTTTTTATTATAATCTTACGTTAATATTTATAATCCCTTAGCTTAAATATCTTTTAATTTTTAAGCTTTTAGTTATTTTATATTTATATTATATTAGTAATACCTACATTATTATTATTATAACTTTATTCTTATAATAATTATAATAATTATTTTATTTTTATTTTTATTTTATATTACTTTTACTTATTATACCCCCTAATCTTTCTAATATCTTCTTATATTATTATATTTCTTACTTTAATACTTTTATCTTTAAGCTAAAATTATATCTTAATAATTTAAATATTAATAATAATCTTTACTTTCTTAGGAATAGCTCTTATATCTTTTTTAATCCTATCTTAAATTAGTATTATTATTATAATAAGTTAAAATAAAGGTATAAGCTATAAATAATATTTTATCTTAGTAATTTAATCTTAATTAGGTTATTAAATATTTTATTTTAATAAGTATTTTAAGATAATAAATAATAATTAGGCTAATTTTTATATTTAATTTATTTTTATTTATTAAATTATTTCTTAAACTAATAATAATAATAACCTAATTTTTAATACAAAAGATTACTTCCTAGTTTAAACTACTGCCTTTTTACTAACTTTACTTTATCTGTTCTTATATATAAGGTTAATTAGTTATATGCCCTACTATATATATTTAATTAATAGAGGCTAATTATAACTTTATATTAATTTAACTTTTGCTAATTAACTTATATAAAAGTTAACCTAATTCCTTTAACTTTCTATAGAACCCTGCCTTTACCTTATATTTATCTAACTCTATATATAAACTCCTTGTCCCTATACTCTTATAGTTTAAGATTATAATTAGGCTATTACTAACTCAAGAGCAGCTCCCCCTTAATAGTAATAACCCTTTTAGATATATTAAAGAGCTACTCTTTATATATAACTAAACCTATAAAGGCAGCAAGAAAGGCTACTTAGTCTAACCGAAGATAATAACCTTCCCTTAGGCCCCTTTCTAGGTCTTTAAGACCTAATAGCTTAGAATTAACCTAGTTTAGATTAATTAAATTAATATAATACCTTTAATCTATATAACTAATTAGCTAGATTAGGCTATAATTAAAGATAGTTATCCTAATAAGGTTAAATCTATACCTTAATAAGAAGTTCTTCTTAATAGTAGTTATTATTATATAAATCTCTTTAAGTTCTTTTTTACTAATTATATCTAGGGCAGGCCTAATAGCTAGATTAAGGTTATAGCTAGTTATATAATAGGTATAATTATATAGCTGCAGGCTATTTTATATAGTAGGCATTAAGGCAGTATAGCTATTATGCTGTTAGTAAGAAGGGTTAGAAGCCGGGTTAAGAAACTTACTTCCCTATTAGTTAGATAAAGGAAGAAGGCTAACCTAGCTGCTAAGAGCTGGCATTAATACTGCCTAGTTAAAGCAGCAACTACGCCATTAAGGCAAATAAACCTTATATAATTTTAAATTCTATAATAATAGCCTGCTATAGGGATCTTACTATTTAAGCCTTTATAGGAAAGTTAAAAAGCTTAATGGCCTTATATAAGGCTAATAATAAGAAGAAAAAAAAATAAAATAAAATAAAAGATTACTTTATTTTATCTAAGGCTATTTAAAGGATATATAAAATATACTTAATTATAATTATAGCTTATATTAATATATATAAGATCTTAGGTATTAAGAAGATAATTAATTAAGCCTTATTTACTTATAAGTATTATATTAATTAAAAGTATTAAATTATAACCTAAAAATATCTTATTCTTATATTTTATATTATATATTTTTTATCTTAATTAGCCTATATTTAATTAATTACTAATTTATATTATAGCCTAATTAAATTTATATTACGTAATAAGCCTCTTAAAAGCTATATTTATTTAGTAATAAGATTACTAGGTTTACCTAGGTTATAGCTTATAATAACCTTACTTCTAAGGTATTAAATATCTTAAATTACCTTAAGTAGTATTATTATTACTAAGCTTAACCTTAATTCTTTAAAGCTTTTAATAACTTTTATAAGTTTACTAATTATAATATATATTAACTTATTTCTTTTTTTATACTAGATTAATAACACCTAGGAAAGAGGTTAATATTAATAAGGAATTTATATATAGGACTAGTAAGTCTAAGAGTAATAAGGAGTTTATAAGAGAGGGTATTAAGGAGGCTTAGAAGTTTAATGTTAATATGTTTATTAATTTTAAATAAGGATTTATAATATCTCTAAGGTAAGTTAATCTTATATTTATAAATAATCTTTATAGGAATAACCTTAGTTATTTTTATTAATAATAATTAGTTTTATAGCCTTTAGGCTTAAATTATATATATTATACTTTTTAATTAAGTAACCTCTTTTTCTTAATATAATTAGGTTTAGGTCTTTAATTTTTTACTTTTAGCCTTAATCTTTTATTTTTCCTAGCTATTAATAATTTAAGGTATATTTATTATATTTTTACTTAATATCCATTGATTATATTTATTTAGCTAATTCTTTTACTTTATAAGGTAATATTACTTCTTATTAATATACTTCTTATTTTTATATAATTAACCTCCTAATTATATTTATCTTTTTTAAATTTAAGTATTAATAATAGCTTTAAAGCTAATTAATTTCTTATTTAATAAGATTCTAAGAGGCTAATAGAAAAAAGAATTTTTTTTTTTAAAGTTAAAATACCTATTTAATAATATATAAAGTAAAGCTAAAGGTATTAAAGTA
>NW_022158691.1:1140090-1149278 GCF_000260195.1 Fusarium odoratissimum NRRL 54006 | reverse complement strand
TATTATAAATAATCCTAGTTTATTTTATAAATTATAATAATTACTTAAGATTTTAATTTACTTTATTATCCCTTTTAGGTAATATTATTAATATTTAAATAATTTTATTATTTTAAAGTCAAAATACCTATCTAGTAACGCATAGAGTGAAGCCAAAGGCGTTAAAGCAAGATAACAAAATAAGGTGTTTATTTTTAACATAACATAATATAAGGCGTCATACACTACGCCAAAACACAATAACCTTAATGTTAAGTCTCAGCAGACCACACAGCTGCTGCCTTGAACCTTAAGATCTAACTGAATAAGTGGCCTCAATCCATAAGAATGTTAGCAGACCGAGGCTGGCTCGGCGGTCTAGTAATAGATTAGATCAGGTCGCAAGATAACGCAGTAGGAGAAACATAAGTTGAGGATAAACACAGTTAAATAACACTTGGGTAATTTAATTATATTAAACTTATATAATTAAAAAGCTATTATATAAATTCTTCTTTTTTTACTTAATTAAACTAATATTCTTATAATTATATAATTAAATATATTACTTTTAATTTAAATTTATTTTAAAAGATTAAAGTATTTAAGTATTAATATCTTATTAAATTTAATAATCAAGGCCTTAAGTACCTAACTTTATATATTATTAAGTTATATTAATTTAGGCTTTTTATTGTTTTAGTTATTTTTTAGTAATATTATTAAAGATAATATAACCTTAAAGTATTTATAAATAAATTATTAATAGAAGTTATAAAACCCTAGGAGGATATAAATTTCCTAATAAGTTATTAATTCTTTTTATTTTCAAATTATGTTAACTTATTTTAGATTTATATTTATTCTCTTAATAATTAAAATAAACCTTAGGGATTTTATTTTATCTTAATAAAAGATATATTTTAATCCTTTAATATAAAGTTTTACTTCTTTTATATACTCTAGGATTTATTTTAGGTATTTTATATATACTTTATTAATTTTTAAAATAATTAAAATATTATTTAAATAAATTATATAAATTATTACTAAGACTTAATATTAAGGTTATTATATTTTTTACTGTAGTATATAATGCCTTATATTATATTATATTAAAAATAAATACCTTATTTTATTTTCTTATTTTAATACTTTTAGGTTTACTTAATGCGTTATTAGAAAGGTATTTTAACTTTTAAATATAAGTTATATTTATTAGGCCCTTAAATACTTAGTAAATATAATATTAAAATAAAGCTAAGATATTTATTAATTTAAATAATATAATCATATATTTAAAATAACTATATTGAATATACAATAGTATATTTTACTTATTATTTTTCTTAATTCTAAGATAATAATAAATATTCTTAATATTAATCTTTAAAAAAAAATTAATACCTTAGATTTAATTTATAATCTTTATAATTAAAGGTAATAAATAGTTATTCTTAAGTATAATACTATTTAGGCCTTTATAATTTATATAGAGTTATGGGCCTTTATCCTTCTTAGATATAAAAAGGATTAAAGCTTTAACTAGGCTTTTTAAGGGTTTAAGTTAGCTTAATTTTTTATTCTTTTATATATATTTTTAAAGTACTTTAAGCTTTAATTAAAATAAGAGGTTAATAAATCTATAAGATAATTCTCTTTCTTCTTATAATTTAATTATATAATTAATAAGTTTATAATTAGGTATAATAATTACCTAATTAAAGCTAAGTATATTAATATATATATAAAGTTCTTTTAGTATATTATTAGCTTTCCTTATTTATATTAATAGTATACTATTATTTAGCTAATCTATTAAATCTATTATATATTCTATCCTATGACCTATTTAATCCTCTTTATACTGCTAATACTAATATTATAACTTTAGGTCTTTAACTTTAGGCAAATAAACTTATAAAAACTAAACTTAATATATTTTCTTCTTATTTCTCTATAGAACCTTATAATTACCTCTCTTTTATCCTAGATTATATAGTATATTATCCCTCTTATCTTAGTTATACTCTTATAATCTAAGACTATAGCTAGCCTAGTTTTTATAGGGGCTTAGTCTTCTTTAGTACCTTATTAGCCTGCTATTAAATAGCTTTAAGCTACTTATTATATAAGCTATTATAAAGGGCCTTAATAAATTCTCTTTCTCTTTAGCTTAGATTTATCCCTTTAAGTAACTTCCTTTTTAGCTTATAAAGTAGTTTTATTATATAATTAAAAAAGTCTCTATTAATTAGCTAATAATAAGGCTATATAAGTAGGAAGATCTTATAACTAAAGATTACTAATTTAATATAGCTAGTATTATTTTAATTTTTTAATTTATTTTAATTTTTATTCTTATATTATAAAGCTTATTATAATTATCTTTCTTAATAGCTTACTTAATTTTATAAGTTATATTATAGCTATTTATTAAATAAGGGTTATTAGGATTAGGTAGCTATAGGCTTCTTCTAATAGCAGGTATTATAGTAGTAAAGCTATAATACTATTAGTAGTTATAATTATAAGTTAGATTAGATTACTTACTATATAGTAGATAATTTAAGTATAATATCTATAGGGATTAATAATTGACCTTTAAAGTAGATTATAAGAAGAAGATTAGGGCTAATTAAAGAGCAAGGCCTTTTAGCTGGGTTATATATAGCTAGGTTTAGGCTATAATTAAGGTAGCTAATTATAATAATATTAATTTAATAAAGCTTTGCCTATTAAGAGGTAATAAATATTTATAATATATTAGATTTTAGAGATACTTAGATATACCTTTTAAGGCTAACTTATAAACTTAAAATAAAAAAAGAATATCCATTTTATATCTTTTTAAGGCTTTTTTAAAAGCTTTTTTTAAATTATTAATTTATTTATTTTTCTTTTATATAATTATTTAAAATATAAGTTTTATAATATTTAAAGCTTTAATTTTAATACTTTTATTAAAAGAAGAATTATTTAAAAGTTAAAATACCTATTTAATAATATATAAAGTAAAGCTAAAGGCATTAAAGTAAGATAATAAAATAAGGTATTTATTTTCAATATAATATAATATAAGATATTATATATTATACTAAAAAATATAATAACCTTAATATTAAGTCTTAGCAGATTATATAATTACTGCCTTAAACCTTAAGATCTAATTAAATAAGTAACCTTAATCTATAAGTATAATAAAGATATTTCTCCTATCCTTAGTAGGTTAAATACCCTCTTTATTATTACCCTCTTAAGGTAATTACTACTAAGGCTTTAACCCTAAAAAGCTATATTAAAATAAGCTAAAAACCCTTATTTCTATTATAAGATATACTATTATATAATTAATATTAATAATAATTAATCTAGCCTTAATTATCTAATTATAGTAATTAATTATTATATAATTAGTCCTCTAATAGAAGTTAATAATATTACTATTAAAGAGATCTTAAGTTTATATTCCTTCTTTTACTATTATAAAATTATAAGTAAAGACCTCCTATATATTAATAAATTATAACTAATATAATAAGTTAATCTTATAATCTTTAATTACTAAATATAACTTTATAATACTATATAAAATATATTTATTATTAGATATATTATAAGCTAAATAAAGATATTAGAAGACCTAGCTAATTACTTAAAATAAAGTTAAGGTATATTAAGGCAGTAATAGGCCTTTATTAATAGAATTATATTAAGTAATAGTAATAGTTTATATTTAATATAATTTATAAAGTTAAAGTAAATAATTCAGTGAATTAAATTAATAATATAAATATTATATTATAGGAATTAAGGGCTATTATAAAGTAAAAGAGGAGAAGTAAGAGGAAAAAAAGGAAGAAAAAGGCAAATTAAGAAAAAAGGGTTTTAATATTTAAGAAAAAACTATAAATATTAGCAGATTAAGGCTAGCTTAATAGGTCAATAATAAATTAAATTAGGTTATAAGATAATATAATAGGAGAAATATAAGTTAAGGATAAATATAATTAAATAATACTTAGGAAAAGAAGAATTATAATATCTTTAATAACTCCTTAAGGAGGTCTCCTTTATAATATTAAATTATAAATAAAATATCCTTATAAGAAGTTTATTTAACTTATATTTAAGTTATTTTTATTTCTTAATTATAAATATTTATTTCTTAACTTATTTATTTTAGGCCTAAATTAATCTTAATTTAAATATAACTCTAAAGGCTAAAATTTATTCTTTAAATATTAGTAAAATAGGTATTTTCTTTTTTTTTTAAATAGGTTATATTCTTAGGGGTAGCATTTTTATCTTATTTATTAAGTATTAATTAGATAGCTTATAAGAATAAGGGTTTTTTACTATTAGTTTATTAAAGATTTTAATATTATTTAAGTTATATCTTTTATATTAATTATAATTCCTTTTTATAAGAAAATAATCTTAATAGATTTTTTCTTAGGGATTAATTTAATTAATCTTATAATAATAATAGGTAAATAAGGCCTAATAGTATCTTACTTTTTAATTATAATTATTACTTTTAGGTAATTTAAGGTAACTGCTTTAGAATTATTATAATAGTTTTATAATAAGAAAGCTAAGTAGGTTTTATAGTATTATATTAACTAAAGCTTAAGGAAGAAAAGAATCCTCTGTAAGGTAATTTTAAGAAAAAAAGGTAATTTATAGTTAATTTATTATTATTATCTAATTAATAACTAACTAGCTTACTTATTAGAAAACTAAATAAAATAAGAAGTAAAGTAAGTATAATAAAATAATCCCTAATTTAAATTACTACTTTCCTACTAATTTTACTAGATCTATTCTTATATATAAGGTCAATTAGTTATATACTATACTATATATATTTAATTAATAGAGGTTAATTTAACTTTTACTAACTAACTTATATAAAAGTTAACCTAATTCCTTTAATTCTAACTTTAATAGAATTTCTAAATCCTACTTATACCTTAAATTTATCTTTACTTTTATATAAGAGGGAGGATATAAAGTACCTATTTGGCCTTAATAATTATATTCTTAAGTTACTTTTTATACTAGGCTAAGTTTAGGCCTATAAATATAATAAGGAAAGCTGCCTCTTTAGCCTTAAGAGACTAGCCTTACTATAAGGCTTCTTCTAGCTTCTTTAATCCAGATAGCTCTCTGGCTAGCCAGGTTAAAGATATTATATTACCTAGGTAATCTAGATTTATATAACTAATTCAGCTAATTAGGCTATATTTAAAGATAACTATCCTAATTAGGCTTAATCTGCCTTTTAAAGAGAAGTTTATCCTAATAGCTTAAGCTATCTTATATAATATATAATAATCTTTACCCTTAACTTACTTTAATACTAATCTAATTATATTAATAAGATTATAATTAGTTATATAATAGCCCTAATTAGGCTATAGGCTATTATATATAGTAGGTATTATATTAGTGGCTATAATTAATATTAGTAAGTATAACTAGAAGAGAGGAAGTTAGTTTAGAGAATATACTTAAAGTATAATAGATAAACTAGGCGTAGTATATTTTAAAGGTTATTTAAAGACTAGTCCTTTAGGTAAGATAAAGGAAAAAGGGTAACCTAATTACTAAGGGCTAGTATTAATACTGCCTAATTAAGGCAGTAATTATACTATTAAGGCAGATAAACCTTATATAATTTTAAATTCTATAATAATAGCCTACTATAGGGGTCTTATTATTTAAGCCTTTATAGAAAAGTTAAAAAGCTTAATAGCCTTATATAAGGCTAATAGTAAGGAAAAAAAAAAAAAAGAAATAATAAAATAATATAATTAATTAACCTTTTATATTAATTACCTAGATTATAATAATTTATTTTTAGTTTCTAGGCTATTTTAAATTTAACCCTTTTAATATTTTTAAGCCTATAATAATTATTCCAGCTATAATACGGCTTATTATAAAGATAATTTTATTAAAGTTTTAAATAATATCTAATTAAATATTATATTTTATAATTTTCTTTTTTTCAAGTTTATAAGTTACTCTTAAAAGGCATATTTAAATATCTCTAAAGTCTAATATAGTTTAAATATTTATTACCCCTTAATTGGTAAAGCTTTATTAGGTTAATATTATTATAATTAGCTATCTTAATTATCGCCTAAACCTAGCTATATATAACCTAGCTAGAGAGCCTTATTTACCTTTTAGCTAGCCCTAATCCTCTTCCTATAACCTAATTTAAAGGATATTATACTTAAATAATCCACTATGCCTTTACTTCTAGGCTAGCTAGAGTCTAAGTAGTAAAGATTATATTATAATCTTATTAATAAGTAATCTAATTTAACTTCTTATACTTTCTAATTATAACTACTAATAGTATTATAACTGCCTTATTATAATACCTATTATCTAAAGAAGCCTATAACTACTTAGGCCTAATAAGCCTTACCTAATAGAAGATTATAATATAATTAAAATAATTAAAAAAGCTTTCTTAAATACTAAGTAAGGTAATTATAATAAGCTTTATATAATAACTACTAAAATTATCATAGCCTAAATAATTAAAAATAATATTAATTATATTAGGCTAGCCTTCTTTAGCTATAAGGTTTTCTAGCTTATATAATTATATTTATATATCTCTTAGATTAATAAGGCCTTTTTTAATACTAAGATATAAAGACTTAAGACTTTTAAATAAGTATAAACTTAATTTAAAGTTAAAATACCTATCTAATAATATATAAAGTAAAGCTAAAGGTACTAAAGTAAGATAATAAAATAAGGTATTTATTTTTAATATAATACAATATAAGATATTATATATTATATTAAAAAATATAATAATCTTAATATTAAGTCTTAGTAAATTATATAATTATTACCTTAAACCTTAAGATTTAATTAAAGAAATAGCCTTAATTTATAAATATAAAAAAGATAATTTTTTATCCTTAGAAGGCAAAATACCTTCTTTATTATTATCTTATTAAGATAATTATTACTAAGGCTTTAATATTAAAAGGCTATATTAAAATAAGTTAAAAACCTTAATTTTTATTATAAAATATATTATTATATAACATAGTTAATAAGCATGCATCACAGATAAGCATATATCGCACCTTCCTTAACCTTTTTAACCTACAGCTTAGAAGCTTAAGCTGCAGTTTAAAAAGGCTAGCTTTTATATACTAAATTCCTCCCTAGATAACTTAAGAACTACCTAATAAGTTCTTGCATTATACCTACCCTTACTGCATATACCACAGCGCCGACTACCTGATTACTCTGACCTTCCTTAACCACTACTTCTCGATAATTCGGCTACTACCTGCATATTAATATCTATCTAATTAATTACTTATAATACTTCCTATATAATTATAATCCCTCCTTTCTATAGTCTAGTCCTTTTTACCCTATAGCGCCGACTTAGTATCTTATTTATATCTTAAAGATTATAAAGCTTAGCCCTTAATAAGATAACCTTATATATAACTGCCTTTATTGCCTTAATAGCTAACTTTAAAGCTTTAATAATAAACTCTAAGAAGCTACTATAATACCTTCTAATTTGCCTTTTAAGGAATTTAAATTAAGATTAGGCCTTAATTACTATCTTTAGGGTCTTTAAAGCCTATAATATTAATAGTTAAATAGCCTCCTTAGGAGGCATTAGGGTCTATAGCTATATATTAAGCTTTAAGATTACAGTTTCTAGATTAAGAGGAGTAAGCCTAGCTCCTCTAAAACCCCCTTAGATATTACTTTTTATAAAAGTAACTCTAGATATAATATAAAAGGCAGAAAAGAACTTAGTCTTAGAAATATAAGTTATAAAGTATCTAATTAAATACTCTATTTCTTAACTATAAGCCTATTTTAGCGGCCTAAAGCATTTAATATTAAGAGGCTAAAGTAAATAAGATATATAAGTAGGTATATAAAGTATAATAATCTTATTCTCTTTATAATATCTCTTAAAATTAGCTAAGTAATAGCTTTTATAATTATTAAGGATTAGGAGATAATAAGGACTAGTTAATTAGTTAGTTATAAACTAATTAAAGTACTTTAGCTACTTAAGACCTAGCTTATTATTTATCTACCTATTTTAGCTTATTATAATAACCTAATTACCTAGGAGGTTATATTCTTAGTACTAATTAGTAAGATAATATTAGCCTATATTAATAATAAATAGTATAATTAATTAACCTTTTATATTAATTACCTAGATTATAATAATCTATTCCTGGTTTTTAGGCTGCATTAATTTTAGCCTTCTTTATATTTCTAAACCTATAATAACCATTCTATCTATAATAAGGCCTATTATAAAGCCAATCTTATTAAAGTTCTAGATATTATTTAATTAAATATTATATTTTATAATTATATTCTATATAAGCCTAAACTAATTATAAATAATAGTTAGATCTTTATATTTAGCTCTCTAATAATTATATTTATAAAATAAATATATCTTTAGCTCTAATTATTACTTTATAAAGTTATAAGCCTAGTACTTACCAATAGGTAATATATTATAGTTAATAAGCAGAGAATTAGCTATTTCTTCTATAAAATGCAATTATAAGGGAAATCCTTAGGAATCTAAGTTAAGGATAAATTAGACTATTATCTGTTCCTCTAGATCAGATAATTTCTATAACTTTAGGATCTAATTATATTATAATTAAATACTATTATAGCAGCGATATAATCTATACTTAGAGATCTTATAGTTCTTTGCAGCATATCAGATACTAAGTTTTAGATTATTTTAAAGGGCTTAAAGTGCAAAAAGGGTTCTAGCTTTATCTAAAGGTTATGCTATTTTTGGTTATTAAGAATTATCCGATTAGATAAAAAGTTAGATATAGGAGGAAAAAATGCGACGCATGCTTGTCTGCGACGTATACTTATTAACTATGTTAATTATTATTAATAATAATTAACCTAGTTATAGTTATTTAATTTTAATAAGTAATAATTATATAACTAATTCTTTAATAAATATTAATAGGCTTAAGTTTAAATATATTTTTATTTTATATTTTTTTATATAATATTATAAAATTATAAGAAAATACTTATTATATATTAATAAATTACTATTAATATAATAAGTTAATTTAATAATCTTTAAATATTAAATATAACTTCTTAATATTAAGGAAGATATATCCCTTATTAAATATATT
>NW_022158691.1:1137343-1139773 GCF_000260195.1 Fusarium odoratissimum NRRL 54006 | reverse complement strand
TTTATAAAGTTAAAATATATAATTAAGTTAATTAAATTAATAATATTTAAAAGTTAAAATACCTATCTAATAATATATAAAGTAAAGCTAAAGGCATTAAAATAAGATAATAAAGTAAGGTATTTATTTTTAATATAATATAATAGAAGGCATTATATACTATACTAAAATATAATAACCTTAATATTAAGTCTTAGCAGATTATATAGCTGCTGCCTTAAACCTTAAGATCTAACTAAATAAGTAGCCTTAATTTATAAGTATAAAGAAGATATTTTCCCTATCCTTAAAAGGCTAAATGCCCTCTCTATTATTACCTTATTAAGGTAATTACCACTAAGGCTTTAATATTAAAAGGCTATATTAAAATAAGCTAAGAACCTTAACTTTTATTATAAGATATATTACTATATAATTATTATTAATAATAATTAACCTAGTTATAACTATCTAATCTTAGTAATTAATAACTATATAATTAATCCTCTAATAGATATTAATAGGCTTAAATTTAAGTATATTCTTATTTTATATTCTTTCTTATAGTATTATAAAAATATAAGAAAATACCTATTATATATTAATAAATTACTACTAATATAATAAGTTAATCTAGTAATCTTTAGTTATTAAGTATAGCTCCTTAGTATTAAGGAAGATATACCTCTTATTAAATATATTATAGGCTAGATAAAGGTATTAAAAGACCTAGCTAATTACTTAAAATAGGATTAAGGTATATTAAGGTAATAATAGGCCTTTATCAATAATATTATATTAGGCAGTAGTAATAGCCTATATTAGGCATAGTTTATAGAGTTAAAATATATAGTTAAGTTAATTAAATTAATAGTATAAATATTTTATTATAAGAATTAAGGGCTATTATAGGGTAAAGGAGGAGAAGTAAGAAAGAAAAGAGGAGGAAAAAGGCAAATTAAGAAAAAAAGGTTTTAGTATTTAGGGAAAAACTATAAATATTAGTAGACTAAGGCTAGCTTAGTAATCTAATAATAGATTAAATTAGATTATAAGATAATATAATAAGAAAAATATAAGTTAAGGATAAATATAATTAAATAATACTTAGGAAATTAATAATATAAATATTTTACTATAAGAATTAAGAATTATTATAAGATAAAAGTAAAAAAAATAAGAAAAAATAGAAAAAAAAAAGATAAATTAAGAAAAAAAGGTTTTAATATTTAAAGAAAAATTATAAATGTTAATAAACTAAGGCTAGCTTAATAGGTTAATAATAAATTAAATTAGGTTATAAGATAATATAATAAGAGAAATATAAGTTAAAGATAAATATAATTAAATAATACTTAGGGTATAAACTTATAAATATAATAAAAAGTATCTCTAAGATCTTATATATAATAATTAGGAATCCTTAGTTTAATTAAGGTAATTTAATATTTATAAATATAATTTATTTTAATAAATAAGACTTTTATAATAGCTATTAAAATAATATAAATACAAAGGCTAATATTTATATTATCCTCTTTAAACCTAAGAACTAATATTAAACTAATTAGTTAATTAATTTATTTAATAATAATATATAAGATAATATAATAGGCCTTATATTAGCTAAAATAGAATATAAGATTATTAAAAATATAGGTATTTCATAAGACTTTAAATATATTATTTAACTTATTAAGAAATAAAAGGCAAAGCCTTAATTAATAACCTAAGATAATATATAAGAGGACTCCTTATATTATAAGATCTTAATTTATATAAAGGACTTAATAGATTTAATAAATAATAATATTAATATAAACTTTTACCTAAGGAATAATAATATAGCCCTAGCTTAAGTATAAGAGCTATTAAAAATTATAATTAAATTTTATTTTAAAGTTAAAATACCTATCTAATAATACATAAAGTAAAACTAAAGATATTAAAGTAAAATAATAAAATAAGGTATTTATTTTTAATATAATATAATATAAGATATTATATATTATACTAAAATATAATTACCTAAATATTAAGTCTTAGCAGATTATATAACTATTACCTTAAACCTTAAGATTTAACTAAATAAATAGCCTTAATTTATAAGTATAAAGAAAATATTTTCCTTATCCTTAGAAGGCTAAATACCCTCTTTATTATTACCCTATTAAGGTAATTACTACTAAGGCTCTAATATTAAAAAGCTATATTAAAAGAAGCTAAGAACCTTAACTTTTATTATAAGATATACTATTATATAATTATTATTAATAATAATTAACCTAGCTATAGCTATCTAATCTTAGTAATTAATAACTATATAATTAGTCCTTTAATAGATATTAATAGGCTTAAGTTTAAGTATATCCTTATTTTATATTCCTTCTTATAATATTATAAAATTATAAGAAAATACCTATTATATATTAATAAATTACTATTAATATA
>NW_022158691.1:1134872-1137133 GCF_000260195.1 Fusarium odoratissimum NRRL 54006 | reverse complement strand
AAGTTTAAGTATATCCTTATTTTATATTCCTTCTTATAATATTATAAAATTATAAGAAAATACCTATTATATATTAATAAATTACTATTAATATAATAAGTTAATCTAATAATCTTTAGTTATTAAATATAGCTCCTTAATATTAAGGAAAATATACCTCTTATTAAATATATTATAAGCCAGATAAAGGTATTAAAAGACCTAGCTAATTACTTAAAATAGGATTAAGGTATATTAAGGTAATAATAGGCCTTTATTAATAGTATTATATTAGGTAATAGTAATAGCTTATATTAGATATAATTTATAGAGTTAAAATATATAATTAAGTTAATTAAATTAATAATATAAATATTCTATTATAAGAATTAAGGGCTATTATAAAGTAAAAGAGGAAAAATAAGAAGAAAAAAAGAAGGAAAAAGGCAAATTAAAAAAAAAAGGTTTTAGTATTTAAGGAAAAACTATAAATATTAATAGACTAAGGCTAGCTTAGTAATCTAATAATAAATTAGATTAAATTATAAAATAATATAATAGGAGAAATATAAGTTAAGAATAAATATAGTTAAATAATAATTAGGATTAAATTTTATAACCTAAATAATAAGATAATAAAAGCTATAATAAATATAAAATTTAAAGGAAATATTATCTTAGAAAGAATTATAAGGGATTATAAGCTAAGGATTATTAATATAAAAGTAATTATAATATCCTTTATAGTAAATAAGCTTAAATTAATTAATTAAATAAAAACTAAGATATATTTAAGAAATACTTAGATATTATAATCCCTTTTTATAGCCCTAAAAGCTATAATATTAATCCCTCTTATTCTTAATATACTTTTATTAAATCTACCTAAGTTATATTTAATTACTTCTTATAAAATAATTTAATACTTTTAATTTACTAATTAAGAAATATAAAGTTTATTATCTTAGTAGTTAAATTAATTAAATAAGAGCTAATAAATATAAAAACTAAAGAATTAATTAATTTAAATTAAATATTAATTCTTTTATTAAATTAAAAGTTTAAAATATTATAGGCTTAAAAGATAATAATATCTTATTAACTATTAAGATAATAAGCTAAGAATTTATAAATTAGGTTATTAAGCTAATTATATAAAAGGATATAAAATAAAATAAGAAGGTCTTTAAAAGTATAAGCTAAGAGATTAAATAATATATAATACTAATAATAATTAAAAAGAAAGCTATTAAAGCTAAAAAGAAAAAAAGAAAAATAAAAAAGACTTATAATATATTATACCTCTAGGCCTTAATAAATTAAGACCTAAAACTATTAATATTAAGGTTAATATATTATATAAATCCTAAGTATTATTTAATTATATTTATCTTTAACTTATATTTCTCCTATTATATTATCTTATAACCTAATTTAGTCTATTATTAACCTACTAAGTTAGCCTTAATCTGCTAATATTTATAGTTTTTTCTTAAATATTAAAACCCTTTTTTCTTAATTTGCCTTTTTCTTCCTTTTTTCCCTCTTACTTCTCCTCTTTTACTTTATAATAGCCCTTAATTCCTATAATATAATATTTATATTATTAATTTAATTAACTAGATTATATATTTTAACTTTATAAATTATACCTAATATAGATTATTACTACTGCCTAATATAATTTTATTAATAAAGGCCTATTATTACCTTAATATATCTTAATTTTCTTTTAAGTAATTAGCTAGGTCTTTTAATATATTTATCTAGCTTATAATAATATATTTTTCTTAATACTAAGAAGTTATATTTAGTAATGAAAGATTATTAAATTAACTTATTATATTAATAATAATTTATTAATATATAATAGGTATTTTCTTATAATTTTATAATACTATAAGAAGAAATATAAAATAAAAATATACTTAAACTTAAGCCTATTAATATTTATTAAAGGATTAATTATATAATTATTAATAACTAAGATTAAATAGCTATAGCTAGGTTAATTAATATTAATAATAATTATATATTAATATATCTTATAATAAAAGATATAGTTTTTAACTTATTTTAATATAGCCTTTTAGTATTAAAGCCTTAGTAGTAATTCCCTTAATAAGGTAATAATAAAAAAGGTATTTAGCCTTTTAAATATATGAAAAATATCTTCTTTATACTTATAGATTAAGGCTACTTATTTAATTAAATCTTAAGGTTTAAGGTAATAATTATATAATTTACTAAAATTTAATATTAAAGTTATTATATTTTATAAT